>NW_027656048.1:0-193390 GCF_964235325.1 Thermobia domestica
CTTCGGGCGCCCATACCGGTGGGGGATGAATTTATTACCCACTCGTATCCTTATTGCAGAGAAATTCAGGTATTCTGCTAGTTTATGTAAAATGAGTACTTAAGTAAGCTGCGGGCATAGGCAGATAGAGCAAAAGAAGCCATTTTTCACTTTTATCTTTACCTTATGGCTTCGTGATTATTACTCTTCGTAGTGATTCACCCATCGTGGCTTTCCCTCATATCGTCGTGGCTTTTTAATTCATGAAGAATGTCGTCGTGGTTTTCCCCTAAAATAACTTCGTTTATAGAAGCTTAGTGTCCATTTCCAACACAGAGACTATATGAAGCATGAACCTACAAGTTTAAGACGAAATCGAAACCATGGCAATGTGTTCAGTTTTCGATGCTTTCCAACTGAGAATTAAACCCGGGACCACGTGCACCAAAGGTGCGCACGTTAGCCAATAGACTAGCGAGGAGATTCGCTTAAAAGAACTGTCTTGCTCTAGAGCACAAACTCATTCACAGGTGAGGGGCGTATGCAAGGGCGCCCATGTTGTGGTTTCCAACGGGGGGAGGGGGCAAGTATAAGCAACGTTTCAAATACAGCTTCAAAGTTTGCTGTAACTAATGTAAAAATTCTATTGGACTTTCGATATTCCCAAGTACAATTTCCTCTTAGGGAGGCAAGCGCCCCACCTTGTCCTCCTGATAGGCGCCCTTTGGCGTATCCACAGGGGGAACCACCGGGTCCGGTCCCCAAACCTTCATAACTCGACGTATATTTATACACATTCTTAATATAATTGTACTTCTTTTGCAGTTAAATGATTGATGTAGCCTAATTAATTAATCTTATACTTTATCTGTATTCTATTCTTTTTCATAAAGAAAAAAAAAACTAGTTCTATCATTATTTCTGAGAATATAGGTGAAGTACTTAACAAGTACTTATCGTCTTTTGGATCCAGAAAACACCGGATCATGGCACATAGATGTAGTGTCTTGTGATATTGGAATTTCTCAAACTTTTCGACCTCTCCCAAGAAAAAAATTCTGTGTACGCATCTGTCATGAGTGAATGTATTAGAAATAATTTCTAAAACAAAATATTAATCATTACTGCATTTAAATATTTTGCTATTAAAACTGATTGTTTTAAGTTAAACTATTTACAATAACATATAAATATGTAACATAAACTTCTTAACTACGTAAACATAAAATTACTACTAAGATGTTGTACGATCATGTTCAATAAAATACTGCAAATAATAAGTATTATTCCGTAAGTTATTTCTATTTATTCTTATGATCTTTCTCATATCGCTTAAGAACACTAGTTTATCCTTCCCAAGCCTTTGGCTCATCTCTGCGAATTGCCTGCACGCTAGAGAGATCTCTTGGTTTCAGGTAGGAGGTAGTGCAGCTAGCGACAACTTTTAATGTCACTGGAGGTGCGTGGCTGATAGACTGAGATGTCTTGCTTTTATATAGGGATGGCCAAAATTTTCCGGCATTGGAAATTTCACTTTTCAGATTTCGGAAAAATTCCGGGATTTTTTCGATTTTACTTTCTGGTTTGCGGAAAGTAAAAATTCTGGAATTCACCATCTCTACTTTTATAATAAGGATTAACCATGATAGTAGCACAAATATCGAGAATATTTGTAGAAAAGTGAAATAATCACAAGGACTAGGGAGATGATACAGCTGACAGTGATGTGAACAAATGCTTGGTTTTTGATTTGCCAAAACCGAAAAATATCAGCAAGCTTTAGCTCTGATTGGTGAAACAATTATGCATGGTATTTGAAGGGAAGTTTTACAAACTTTTCTTTTTAAAAATATTAGTTTAGTTTTCTTAACAGCTTTTCAATAACTGATTGAAAATGATTACTGTTACAGTTTAAATGTGATATTGTTCATTCTTTGCTAATAGTGAATAATGAAACTTGTGTGTAAGGATTTGTAATTACGGCTTATGTATTAGCAAAATTCGAGAAACTTGCAAGCGTGAATTATTGAATTCGACCGCAATTGTGCGTTATTATAACAAATTTAGGAAATTTTTATATCAGATATGGCACGATGGGCGCCATTCTGGGGGCTCGTAGGGATGGTACCGAGACCGAGACTAGTCTCGGTATCGTCTCGGTCTCGTCTCGATAATTCGAGACGAAACCGAGACCGAGACGGACTTTTACATACCGAGACGAGACCGAGACCGAGACCGAGACAGACCTCTATAAATCGAGACGACACCGAGACGAGACCTTGGTCAGTCTCGAAAGTCTCGGTCTCGTCTCGAATATTGACAGCTATTTTACCATTACTCAAAATTTGTTTCGCTGCTGTGTGAGATAATATGGGAACGGTTGACTGATGTACAGTGGCGTATTTAGGGGGTAGGTGTCGGGCTCAATCCCCTCCCGAAATAAATTTGTGATAATTTTTTCGCATTGCACGTATAACACAAATGTTTCTTACCCGTTCCTCAAGCTTCTCCCGAAACAAAATCCACTGCTGTTGTATATAATATTATATATCTCTCTCTCTCATTCTCCCTCCCCCCCTCTCTCTCTCTCTCTCTCTCTCTATCTATCTATCTATATATATATATATTATTTTTATATATATATATATATATATATATATATATATATATATATATATATATATATATATATATATATATGTATGCGCGGATCCAGGATATGATCAAGGTAGGGGCTAAACCATACTTTGCCTCTTTATCCAGTGTAAAGCAGGATTGAAGTTTATTTTATTCAGTATATACCTGAGCGATAACGGGGAATATGGCCCCTATAGCCTTTCCCTTGGATCCACGCCTATATATATATATATATATATATATATATATATATATATATATATATATATATATATATATATATATATATATATATGCCTATACATACAAACATACATACATACACACACACACACACACACACACACACACACACACACATATATATATATATATATATATATATATATATATAGGCCTATATATATATATATATATATATATATATATATATATATGTGTGTGTGTGTGTGTGTTTAAAATGCTGAAAATTTCTATCATGTTAGGTAAAATATTGAAGGGAAAATTCTTCTACATACTCTGCAACACCACTAGATAAACAAGCAGTGTTGCAAACGCAAAAATGGTGGAACGAACAAATGTGGATGAGTGGAATGATGGAATGTGAATGAGTGAAATGGTGGAATGAACAAAGTGGGAGGAAACAGGAGAATCTCGAGAAAACCCACGAGCACGGTGTTTGTCCACCACAAAGTCCACATGGCGCGAACAGGGATCGAACCAGGGATCCCAAGCATCGGAGGTGAACGCTCTACCACTGAGCCACCTTTTTTCCAAGGGAAGGGTCAATTCTCCCCCTGCGGGCTGTCATGGGTGAGTAGAAAAAGGAGAATACTCCAGAAATAAAGGAAAACATTCTTCAATATCCATTTCTGTATAACTAAATATTCAACCATTCTGTATAATATTTTTGGTATTTTGGAAAATGAGAGGTCTTAACATACGCTGCAAATGTCCCATTCAAATATTTTTGTAAACAAAACAGCACTTTCAGTAAGCAGATTTGTTTCGCTTTTCCAGAAGTAAGGTGTTGTGGAATGGTGTCCTCTTTCCACTCACCAATTTATATCTCATTTCTGTCACAATCTTTCAAAAAACTAAATGAAAGTTCTGGAATTGTGCCTCTTAAGTACAGTCTTAAAATAACAGAACAGCACTGACTAAAACGCCGCAGGAAAAGTAAAAATGGAACCCTTTATATTTCATTTTATTATCTTCGTCCATGTTTTTTTGTTCATTAGTTTTCAAACAAACTGGAAGAACACTGGGAAATAGTTTTGTCGAAATGAGCAGGGCAAAGAACCATTTTGTGTGCCAGAGTACTGTGGCAAACAAAAATTAAACCTCATTTACGCTACTGGCTAATTATTTATTTGTGATTTAGCTACAACAATTCTTTTTAAAAGTTAACAATAGGACTATGCCTCCCTCGTTTGAGCACAGCACCCATAACTCATCCAATAATCTTCAGTAACTATTAGCTGTCCAATACCAAAAGTATAGCGAAACCAGAGAGGAAAGTAAACTTAGTGAAATTGCCAAGAGATGGCAGTGTTCTTTGTAAAATATGGAGTAGTTATTTGTGTATGCTATTGAGTAAAACAGAAGGAAAAAAAGTCTTTTCTTGTTGTAGTGAGGATTCATCGCATGGTAATAACAGTCTGCACAGAAAAGGTATTTTATTAAATTGTGTTTTCATGGATTGCGTTTAATGTAGAATAGTAGTTTACTATTATTTCCTTTAAAAAAATGATATAATTATTTTAGAGTTTAACTAACTAACTCTTTGGCCTATGGAACCCGGAGGTTCAATGCCGCGTTCACAAAAGCCCTCCACTGGCTTCTCTTCTCAGCCAATTGGATCCAGTTCCTACTTTGTATTCCTATTTCTGCGAGATCCATATTGTCTTCTCATCTGTGCCTAGATCTTCCTGATGTTCGTTTTCCGATTTGTCTTCCAGTTAAAACTTTGAAAGCATTCCTACTTTCTTACATCCTGGCTTCATGACCTGCCCACCTGAGCCTCCTAGACTTGACGACCCTAACAATGTTTGGTAAACTGTTTGAAGTATGTAGTTCCTCGTTATGAAGTTTCCACCATTCCCCATTGCCGTTCCTCTTGGGTCCGAATATTCGTCTCAGGATCTTGTTTTCAAATCTATGTTCTTCCCTCAGAGTAAGCGACCATGTTTCGCAACCATACAGAACAACAGGCATGATTATCGTTTTATATATTCCTCGACAAATTCCTCGACAAAATTCGCGACGACAAGAGATCTTGAACTGAATAATAACACGAATTCCCTGCTTTTAGTTGACATTTAATGTCTTCGTGAATATGGTTTTCGTCTGTTAATATTGATCCTAGATATTTGAAAGTATCCGCTTTATCAAAATTATTATTCGATATTTTAACGCATCCATAATTTGCCGTATTACGATCCCTACGAACGTTCATGTATTTAGTTTTCTCTGTATTCACTTCTAAACTCAAGTCCTTGCAAGCGCTTAATAAGACCTCTGCATTTCTTTCTATTGTTCTCCTATCGTCCCCTATTAAATTTACATCATCAGCATAAACCATAATCTGGTGAACCTTATTCAACTCTAGGCCCTGGTTGCTATCTTTGATTTTCCTTATAGCGTATTCCAGGATAAAGTTGAATATAGTGGCTACCAGTGTTTCTTTCAGAAATAATGCTCCGGGGAGGCACACCTAGTATTCCGGGAGGCACTGCTGATACTATTTTATTTATTGTTATATTATAAACGTATTATTTTGGTCTTCTCTGGGGAGTGGCACTCTCAGAGCTCCGGAGGGCAGTGCCCCTCAAAAATAGGTATGAAAGGAACACTGGTGGCAACAACGCATCTGGACATCTGCTTGTTTCAAACCATCGATGCGAAAGCTCGTGGACAAAAAAATTTCCTATGCGGACTTTACTTCATTTAAAGTTTGGGGAGTCTGGACCCCCAGGACCAATCCCTTGCGTACGTCCTCGCGAACAGAAACTACTTTTAAACATTGGGACATTTTATACATTACCGACACTTTGAACAAGACTGGCTCAACTTCTGCTCTGTTCCACTACCGGCGGATCAGACCTTTGCGATATAAAATGGTAAAGTTTTAGTCATACAATGAATTTCAATTTAATTATCATATATAATTATTTCCTTGCTGAATTAGAGATACTTTTCAGTAGAAAATAGGATGAAATTTGAAAGATTCAAATCAAGGTAAAGTAAGCCAACGTAAAGGCAGGGGCTTATCTAGGCTGGGGACGGGAGGCCGAGACTCCCAGTTTTTGAGTGTCAAAAATAATTGAAGCTATTATTTATATAGTTTTAAAAACTTACGATATACCTATCATAGTCTGGGTTTCCCCCGTTTTTACCTTCTAGATCCGTCACTACGTAAAGTAAAAAAAGAAAAAAAAGAAAAAAAAAGAAAACAGTGTAAAATTTGGCTATGCCTCGATGGCGAAGTAGTAACTTCTACTGCTATTATTACAAGTACAAAATCCAGAAGTGCCTGATGTTCTTTTTTCACTTATACTCATGTCAGGTAAGTAAACTGAAACAATTGATAAATGAAGAAAAATGAAAGGCATGAAAGTAAAACGTAGACAAATTCACAAGTGTTCAGAAGATACTGTATACAACGCACTGAATAGAGTAGGTTGGTCGGTCATGATGGGTCAAACTAGGTCATGTCCTGTTGATCCACGACCCACTCACAAATCTTGATCCGCTCTATCTCTGCTATATTCATTGGGCTTGCGTATGTCAAGTTACTTAGGCTCTGGCTCACAATAGACTGAAATAGCCCTTATGCTCGCACGTGCTCACGTGCTCAATTACTGAGCTCAAAGCCGGTTGAGGCCGAGAGCTGGGGTCCAGAGTTTGGACATTTGCATCAGTACATTATCATGATCTTACCAATTGGCGTCTCTGGCATGTAAAATTTGGGGGGGGGGGGGGGGTGGACATCGAAGAAAGTGATTAAAATGGTGCTACCTAGCCCAACCTATTTATTACCTTCGATTCCATTTGTTACCTTTCTACTTACCTTCACGGATTCCCTAAGGTATATCAAGAACTCTGATATAATCGTTCCACAGCCTGAATAATATATTCCAAATAAATATAATTTTATTATTTATTTGTTATTCTGTCGTTAGTAAATACATTAAATTAGAATGAAATATTGAATATTTTGTACTGAAAATATTGGGTGGACGCGACCCCCTCGTCCCCCCTCCAGAGACGCCTATGATCTTACCGTTATATAGCTATAGGTCAATAATTATATATTGTGTTTTCCAGTTACGTCCTAGATAACGGAAAATACATTACTTACAAAATACTACGTATGCAAAAATACGACATTACTTTGCTTTCAAAGTGTTCGAGAAGTGTTTTATATATTCTACTGGAACATTGCTTCAAGTATTATTGTTAAAATAATAATAATAATAATAATAATAATAATAATAATAATAATAATAATAATAATAATAATAATAATAATAATAATAATAATAATAGAAAACTCTCTGAACACTATTTTACCCATTTTCTCCACAAAATATCTTTTAAAATTATGTTTAAGTATTGTTTTATTTTTTATAGTGTAGTTTAAAGGTGATTCATTTTTTTCCGTTGTACGTGTTACCTTAACCCTTAACTAATGTGGTACGGGTCAGATCGCAGTAACGAGTGATCAACTTTGCATGCATATTTTTCATTGGGGTACGGGTTAGTATATTTTCTTAAAATTTGTGTTGTAATTTGCTATTTAATAAATACATACAAATGGCGAAAGGTGCGAATAAACATTAAAAAATGTTTTCACATTGTTCGTCTTTTGTATTTAGTATGTTTAACTTTAAAAGAATGTTTGGATCGTTTTGATCCTTACCACACCAGTTGCGTAACATATCCCACCACATTAGTTAAGGGTTAATGATACAATTTGGTTGCCTATGATACCGTTCAAAGCTTCGGACGCATATCATACGTTCGTTAGTTCAGTTGAATATTAAAGGAAAAAGTAACTGTTTCAATATGTAAACAATTTTAATTTTTTCATATTATAGAAAATTAATGATTACCCACAAATGTTAAAGTTATTACATTAAAAATAAAGCGGATATTTGTGACTATTCTAAAAAAAAAAAATAATCACAAAACAATAGAAAAGTAAAAATATTCCCTCCCCTTAGATTTACCTCTTAACCAACCAAATTTATTTTGTCCATTTTGAGTCAAGAAGGTATATGTGTTAGTTCTGTTGTTTACTGTGTCAAATATCAGGTAATTGTAGCCGAGAGACATCTGAGGATATCTATTATCTCTAAAGCACGCTATTGTAGAGGACATGAGTCTTTAGCTGCGGTTCATTACCGACTAGAAGCATGAGAATCTACTTATCTTTAACAGCAATGGTGTGGAGACAAAGGGAACATCAACAATGACAAACAAAGGAATTAATGCAAGGCAGTGGTGCACCGCTGTTTCCTCAGTTGAGTGGGTTGGGCGCAGATCAATGACTTCCCGTGCTCATTATAAAGCACGTACCCAAGCCAAGCTTGTTTTGCAACAAGCGTGACGTGTTTACTGAAATAATCTCTTAAATAACATCAATTTCCATCAAAATTAGCAACGTAAACAAAAGCACAAACAGCTTGATATCAATGTGTTTTCCGAAATACTAAGAAACACCTTTGTCATTAAATGATGAGTCTTTTACCAAACTCCTTTCTATATTTACGGCCGAATTTACTACCAGGCCCACTAAGCCCGGGGGCGACGGGGGGCAATGTTTTTAGGGTGCGTTGGACGAAAATTTAGTAAGCAAGGCGAAAAATGTTGCAAAAGATTAATAATAATAATAATAATAATAATAATAATAAACATTGTTAAAGAAATAGTTAACATAAAGTGACCAGACGTCCGGTTTTGCCGGGACAGCTCCTTTTATTTCAACCGTTGTCCGGCTTTTTCCAATTTTAAACGGGACGCCTAAATGTCCCGTTTTTGTACACATGTGAACAAAGTGCTCTATAACTGTTATTCAAAATATAAATGATCAGAGCAATTGCTTTAAAGTCCCTTTCTATAGAGCTATCTTTTTGTACCTACACTTAATTGCGAATTTTTAGGCCGTGCCTGAAAACTGGCAATTGTTGGGTATTACGAGGGCTGATCAACAAAGACTGAGACTAATTATTGTACCGTAGTTTCCTTTGTTGCCGAACGCCGGCACGTTTGATAGTTGAAAGAGTTGTGTTTCATGTATAGTCTCACTAGGTGGTAGCATTGTCGTATTGGTAGTTTGGGAGTAATCCGCTGTGTTTTAGACACTGCTTCCATATCGCCTCACAACGGTTTTTGCAAGTTAAAAATTCTAGTCACCTTAAATAAATACCCTCCAAAGTAGTAATTCCTTTAGCAGCAAAGTAGTAATTTTAACGTTATACTTGCAGTAGATAATTGCGTAGAGGTGGGTGCGTAACGCTGTTGTGCACTCCTGTGTAGCATTAAAGGTGATATATATATATTAAAGTTATGTATTATTTTTTGTTATCAAAATAATTCTTTATATTACAGTAGAATCAAATTTCAAAAATCGAAACAATTCATCTGTTCGTTTTAATAATATTTTTGGTGTTCGAAAAATTCACACTATTACCGTATTCCGATTTCCCAATCCAGCCCGAATGTACCTAGGCCTGGCCCAGCCCGGGCCCGAAACGTTTTGGAGATTTTCGGCCCGAGCCCGGCCCGATAACTTTTTTAAAATTCTTGGCCCAAGCCCGACCCAGGCCCGATAAATTTTAAGTTTCATTTTGTAACATTTTTCACGGGCACATTTCTTCAACGTTTGCCTTTATTCTAATTCTCGTTTAACGAAAGTCAATAATTATTAAAGAATTGCAATTAATCGGCCCAAGCCCGGCCCGACTTGAAGAGAAATCAGTGTCGGTCCGCCCTAGCCCGACCCGGCCCAAAGAAATAACAGTCGACCCACCCAAGCCCGGCCCGTGCAAGTCTCTACCGTATAGACGAAAATTGAAAACGAGCATATAGTTTTTCTATTCCATTAGCCAGGCGCGCACCCAGAAATTTTTTTGTTGGAAGGGAAGAACGAAATCTTAAGTGGCTAGGCTAAAGGAGACGGCGATGATGAGAAGTGGATGAAATGGTAGAATGAAGAAAGTGGAAGGAAATGTGAGAACCCTAAGAAAACCACATACACAGTATTTTCAACAACAAAGTTAACAACTTGGTGCGAGCTGAAATTGAACCTGGAAACCCCATGCACTACAGGTAAACGCTCTATCACTGAGTGACCGCGGCCTCTTTTGTTGGTACGGGTCCAAAGTTGCGGGATGGGTCCACTACTACAAGACATCGTGTATGTGTAGTATTGAATTGGTGTTATTCTACACTCGAAAAGACGATAACTTATATTCTCAGCAAAAAATGAACATCTATCATTTAATCTATCTGCTAAACAAGTGTATTTTTATTAAGAAAATGGGCAAATGCATATGGAGTTGCAAAGTTTTAGAAGGGTTCCGGACCCGGTGTACTTCCCGTGTAGATGCGCCCCCGGTTACTATAAAAAATACGAGTGTTACAGTTAAAATTTTGGAAATCATTGTTTGGTCTACAGTAGTTGTTCGCCACACCGCTTAGTAGCACATATTGCAAAACTAAAACTAAGCATTCTCTGTAGCGTAGTTTTTCTTTTCAAAAAAATTAAAGATGTAACAATTCATTTTTTTTTTCAGCAGATTCAAAATGAAAATTCATTAAAATTTAAACAAAAATGTTGAAACAAAGGTATGCATAAAGGTCCCCTTCCTACTCTTACTATACTTGTAAGTATAAAAGTGTCAGCAAACACTGAAGAAAAAAAAATAATAAAATTTGGCGCCTATGATTGCTGTATTCATGTAATTAATAAATATGCACATAATGTTTTATAAAAATAATAGCATGACAATTTGCTTGATTATATTATATCAGTGGTTCTCAACCTAATTCATATCACGACCCTTATTTTATCGAATCCTCTTGACAGCGACCTTCTTTTAGGCTAATTTCTGATTTGTAATATGCTTGTGGGGGATTCTTTAATTCACAATATCCATATATTTCTATGATAGTAGAATCCATTTCTTGTATATAGTAGATACAGTAACTTCCCTAAAAGCGAGTGGATTAAAACCAAATTTGGTCAGTTCACTCATATTACTAACATACTCTAGAATCCGATCCGTCATACTGTTTCAAAATGGAGTCCGTTTGAAAATTTTAAAATTTCATAACTCCCTTAATTTTAGGTCATATGATAAAAAAATAAAATGATTTCTAATTTTGGTTAGACAGTTGTTTAAAAAAAGTTATTAAGAAAGTTAATTTTCGAGAAGCCGCCACTTTGAGTTAACTCATATTGTTGTGAATGTGGTACATTGTTGTGTATGTGTTCAGTAAAACCAAAAATTGTTAAAAGCAACTTGTTTACAGTTAAAAATTAGGAAACAAAATATTAGACCAAAAATCTACCTTCAATGTGGCCAGCTTACTGGAAGAATTGTTCACACACGTAAGTGCAAGGGCGCCCATCAGGGGAAGGCAAGGTGGGGCGCCTGCCCCCCCCCCTCCTAAAGGAAATTGTACTTCAGAATATCGAAAATCCAATAGAATTTTTACATTAGTTACAGCAAAATTTGAAACTATTTTTGAAACGTCGCTTATACTTGCCCCCCCCTTGGAAACCACAACATGGTCGCCCATGCGTACGTGTACAATTCTGCAAAGAACAACAAAGAATCCTAAACAAAAACAATCCCTTTTATTGCCGACAGAATAATTTGTACATTGTTGATTTATCAATTCAGATTAATGTTTTTGGCTCTGTGATTACCCCAACATCACAGCACTGAAAAAAGAATAATTCTTATTTGTTTTATTTATATATTTTAAAATTTAATATTTAAAAATATTTTCCAGTTTAAATTCTAATTATATTTATCTCTGCCGCTTATCATCGCGGCCCCCAGGTTGAGAAACCCTGTACTATATCATACATAGGAATTAATACTACAGTCTTCGTACTGTAGTCTTTAAGGATTTTAGGTCAAAATCCCCCGGACATATTCCGCCTGGACATAACCTTCCCAGGTCATAAGTCTCTCCCTTGATATAACCCCCCCCCCCTTGATCGGACATAATCCCCCTTGACTGACCTTTAAAAGTCGAAGACAGAACTAAGTTTCTTTTCGATGTAGAATGTCAGACATCCTGATATGCCAGAAATCTTGGAGCTTTTAAAAATACCTGACCATTTTAGAAACAGACAAAATTAATTTTCACAGCCTGTCAAGATAAATACTCAGGTATTATTTTTATTTGACTTGACCCTTAGCTGAAGGGCACAATAAATATAATATAGTTTACAATACGAATATATATACATACGAACAGACTAGTATAACACATAATACCATAACTAAATTTCTCAATCTGCTATGATTTGAACCCAAGAAAACATTCGATGCAGCATAACACAGATTAAATCCAAATCTACTTATTAATCACATCAATGCTTTATATATATATATATATATATATATATATATATATATATATATATATATATATATAGGGGCGTCATTGAGGGGGACAGGAGGGGGCAATGCCCCCCAAGAGTTTGAAGAATACATATACTTTAATCGATTGTCTACTAATATACTAGTACAAAACGTGAAAGTCTTATGTCGATGGTACTGTTGCCCCCTTAAGCGAAGTCTGAAATAACGCACCTGTATATATATATATATATATATATATATATATATATATATATATATATATAATATATAAAATATATATATATATTGCACCATTAATCCTCTAAACAAAAGTCTCAATCTGAACGTTCATCCTTAACACATAATTTTCTTACAAGCGAATTATACAGACTGTAACAATCAGTTTTGGTTACAGTGAAAAGATGTTTATAACCTTACATTTAAAAAGATTCTAAACCTTGTATATTTCGGTTAATTCATGAATAATGGATTAATTTGCTAATTAGTTGCTGTACGATTTTGATAACATAAAAACAAAACATTCAATCATTACCACAATACAGTACAACATAAGCTGACACACTAATCCCCAACAATATGGCCTACAGCTTTGAGAAACTCGCCTACACCAATCTCTTTACGCCTTGCAAACTTCGACTACCTGCCGTTGATAAGGAAGTTTCTTCTTTGCAGCAGCATTCCTTGCACAGTTATTTTGATAGCAAATTACAGATGCAGCCTCTGCGTCGCATTGGAGCGCATCGATTAATCTCCATATACTGGGCTGAGAATACCCAATGGTCTTCTTTATTTTACCTAATTCACTATTCCAGCCTTCCTTGATGTTGTTTGTCCTGCTTTCTCCGTTGATTGTAGGATCATGTACATTCCATATACATGGAGGGAACTTTGGAAGTAGGGTATATCCTCTGCAATCGGATAGTATTATCTGTTGGGGTGTGGTGGAATGATCCAGTTACGTTCGTTACATCGTTACATCAAAATAATGTAGTGGCTCTTGTCTCTCTTCTAGAGAACTTTCGATTAAGTGTTGCATTCCAGTCTCAACATCATCCTCTGGCAGAAACGCAAGGGCATCGACTTCTCCAACAAAAAACCTAAATTCCGGATCATTTGTATAATGAATCATCACCTATCCTAACTCTTACCCTTTGTGCCAAGTTCAATTTTCTGGTAGGGGAGGGTATGTCCTACAAGAATCTTCTCTAGGGGAGATTTTGTCTTATATGAACGAAAAACCGTAGGAGGTGAATTATGTCCGGACACCCTTTATAAGTATTTATGTATAATGATTTCAGTTTGACGTCCCTTTCAGCAGCGCGGGTACCGTATGTGATTATGTATAATGAAGTAACTGGACATACTACTGAAATGCGAACATAGAATACTGAAATGTAGACACTTTCATCAGGCTAACTCCTTATATAGACGTTAACTTTCGACACAAGGATGCTAATTTTTGTCTTTTACTTTCAAATTTGTTTTTAAAACTATGAAAAATATATTTAAAAAATAAACAAAAGTACTTACGCAGCATCATGTTGATTTCACATATTTATATTTTGCAATAGGTCTTCATTTTTTTTTTTTTTTTTTTGACAGTTCCTTCTTTGAATACAAATAGACAAACATATCTTCATATGTGGAATATTTGAAACTGAATTGCCAGCACACTTCAGGTTAGAAAATACGGGTAGACCAGGGGATTTCGGACAATTTATAATGGCGGATATTTTTACCCTGAAATTGCGGACATCTCCGCATAAATGTTATGTTAACCCTACATACTATATGCAGGAGTGCTTTGGATAACGCGGTTTTAAACAAGCAAGTTTTGCTCTAACGTGATTTCTCTAATCACCCATATTTACAAACGCAATACGTTTAAGTATTTTTTTTCTTTTTTTTTTAGGTAACCAAATAAAAGTAATTCTGCATGAGCAGTATGCACGTACAGATGGAAATGCTGTGTAAGTCGAGTCAGGTATTGGCTTATAGCATGACTATATTGAGTTGAGTTGATTTTGAGTTTAACGTCCCGTTCAGCAGCGAGGCTATGTGAGACGTGGACCTACTGATTAACGTGGACTCCGAACCATTTGAGCTCCCGCCGGGAGTCGAACCCGAGTCCCCCACGCCAAAGGCGTGGCTTAATTATATTATCCATACCTTTAATGTGAGGGGTCCGTGGTTATATAGTTTTTTTTTTTTTTTTTTTTTTTTTAGAAAATTTTCTCCATAGGGCACAAACAAAATATGAAGGGACCACATTAGCATCCTAGGGCGCGGGAAGGAGGAGACATACAAAAATAATCGTAAATAACGTATATTATTGTCGAATCCATAGTTTTCTTAGTCGCCTAGATGAATAGTAACACTTTTGATGGTGTTTAAGTTCTAGTTCAGCCACCGGCATGGGGGTAGGAGGAGAAAAGGTGTGAAAAATAAAATGCCCAAAATTCCAGGAGATTTCTGTCGAATATATAGTTTCCGAAGTCGTCAGGCTAAAGTTTTGTCAAATAGAAGAATAAGTGGACACTTCTGAAATGTTCGTAAATTCCGCTTTTAAGGGTGTGATGGGGCAAATTTCTGTAATTACATTCGCTACATTGAAATCAACGTTCTTTGTTGTTCGTGATTCCGGCTGAAACGTTTGAAACGAATTTTGGACCATAGCATCTACCTAAGTTGTTTTTTTTTTTTTTTTTAATCATATCACTTTTATTAAAGGGCGGTTTTTATTATGTCACTTTCATTAAAGGGCGCATCATAAGGGAACAGACCGGTACAAAATTTATCACGAAATTAAAGTATCCTACGGATTTCTTAAATCATTAAAATTGCATTGAAATGCGCATGCGAAGAGTGGAAAGGCATTCAAATATTTTCTATAACGTGGCCCTACGTAGTGTAGTCGCTAACGCTCTCATCTTTGGTGCGAGTTGTCCTGGGTTCGATTCCTGGTGGGGACACCCAATGGAAAGAAAGTATGTAGACCACCTAAGAGCCCTTTTTCGGACCAGCCGTCCTGAGTGTGTTTTTTCCTGGGTTTTCCTCACTCACACCAGGAAAATGCCGGGATGGTTTCTAAAATATATGAGTCCCAGGCCGCCGTGTAATATTTTTAAAAATATAGCCTTTTTAAAATGAATGAATCATTTATGCTAACCTTGTATATTCACGATGAAGGGGCCGCGGTGGCTCAGTAGCAGAGCGTTCACCTCTGGTGCACGGGGTCCCGGGTTCAAACCCTGCTCCCGACAAGTGAACCTTGTGGTGGACAAACACCGTATGCGTGGGTTTCCTCGGGGTTCTCCCGTTTCCTCCCACTTTCTTCATTCCACCATTTCATTCATTTCTCATTATCACCGTCTCCTTTAGCCTAGCCCGTATAATCGTGGGACGTAAAACTCAATTTCATTTCATTTCATTTCGTACATTCATGATATTATGTAGCCCGGGTTCGAGTCCCGGTGGGAGCTCATGTGGTTCGGATTCCAAATTATAATGTAGATCCATGTTTCTCGCTGCATAACAGGACGCTAAACTCAAAATGAAATTAAATCAAATGATAGTTATTTAAGTAAAACAAAATAGTTCGACTTAATTTTAAGTCTGCATCTGGATCGTATTATCGTGCATAGCAATCAATAGAAAGAATACCAACTAAGCTCTTTCTTTCTCCTTTTTTTTAAAAAAAAAAAGAAAAAGAGGCTTTCGTTGCTGTCAAAGGACCTGGAGGAGGAACTTCAATTAATTAACTCTTCCTTTCTACTTTACAAAACTTTTCTTGGTATTAAATCTCCTAGGAAACCATAAAACTGAATGCTTTTATGATCTTTTCTTATTTGCTGCTAGCCAATCAAATTTTTTCTGGTTATTATTAGTAAGTCCAAAATGAAGAGGAACATTTTTTTCCCTTTTTACATAAATATTATTCAGATTTTAATACTTCTTCCTCAAATTTCAATTATTCATTATTACCAGTCTTTCCTTTGTTTATAGTTTTTTTTTAAAAAAAGAAGTTCTTATATTAATTTAATGGATTTTCCAGAGTTTTAATAAGGGAAGGGTTTTCAATAACTTTTTGTGTTGGTATTTATTTTTTAAAGATGGTACTTAGAAAAGTTGAAGAATTTTTATCATGTTCCCTAAGGGATTTATGAGTTACTGAGCGATAGCTATTATGTTCTCTTAGATTTAAAAAAAATATAAAAGAATTCAATTTAAAACTTGTACTATCTGTGTTTCCTATTTCTGGGGGAAATGTGAGGTGGGAGAAGGTTGGGAATTAAAAAAAAAAAAAGTTGAGAATGCTCCACGAGCGTTGCCAGAACAAACTTAAAAGGAATGGAGATATGGAGCGGGAAGGATAACTGTGATTGTTCCTACATGTAAAAGTAAATCTTTTTATCCGCACCTTCTTCTCTTTCTCGTTGAAATTTGCAAAATATCATCTCTCTATGACTTATAGTTCCTGAGATATGGCTCCTTGAATCACCCGAAATTCGAACTCTTTTTGGGGCCAATATCTGGGAGCATTAGCCAGTGGCCACTGGTTTCTATTTGGTGCCAAAATGTTCACCATCTTTTTAGATATTGATCAACACCAATATGATCTCTCTATAACTTATGTTTCTCGACATATGACTCCGTAAGTCTCCGGAAATCGGCCATTTTTTGGCCAATATCTCTGGAACGGTAAGAGTGACGCGAAAAATTCCATCACTTTCTCATATAGTTTTTGATCGAATATTAGAGAGCTCAAAATAATTAAAAAAAAAAAACTCAAGTAACAGGAAGACACATGCAGACATAGAGAATTCAGTAACGATCTTTACCTAAATAAAGCAAGAAAATTTCCCAATTCACAGCAATTAAATCATTCCATCCATATATTTCAGACAAAATACAATTTACACGAGTTGTTAGTACTTAATAGTCTTCATTGCGCTGCCCAATTGCAACACCTCTGCCTTTTTTTTCTTCACTTTTGAAGAAGTTTGTTTACCAAAGCTTCTTTACTCTGCCGATGTATTCGTCCGTCCATCTGGGAGTCAAAAAACAATCCTAAGGACTACTTGATGAATCACCGTCAATTTTGTCCAGCATGTTCAAGGTCAAGAGTTTGGAATCGAGTTCGTTGTTGGAGGTGATTCATCCACCAGAAGTAGTAGAAACTAACCATTCCCGGTTTAAACATTAATCACTATAGAGCTAAAACGGTAATAGATAGCGAGTAGTAGTTTTCTATCGAATAAGCTTCCTAAAAATACATTTTCAATTCTACCCAAGAGCACCGATCCTGGGGGGGCGGGGCCCCCAAAACTCATGTGGATCCCCTATTGTATTTATGAATATATAATATTTGGCATAATTTTAATGCAATTTGTCTTAAAATCTTCATATATGTATCTTCTGCATCTGAATGTCCCCCCATCCCCAAATTTACAGAGAAATCGGCGCCCTTGTTTCTACCTTAACTCTCTACTAAAATTTGAAACAATAAAAACTCACAGCAATTTCTGTTTTCAATATTGATGTGTTATTCAGCGTGGTCCGGAAGCGGCGTACTCCTAATTGGTATTTTCTGGAGATGCTTAATGAGTGGTCTGTTACTTGGAGATGATTAATGAGTGGTTGTTGCCTCAACTGGTAGAAAATGGTATCAAAGACACTGTTGTGATACAGCAGGATGGAGCACCAGCGCACTTCGCGATTCACGTGCGAAATTACCTGAATCAGACGTTTCCTAGCCGCTGGATTGGAAGAGGTTGTGCATCTTTACCAGCTCCCTTTGCCTGGCCTCCAAGAAGTCCCGATCTGACGACACCAGACAGTGCTCTCTGGGGTTTCATAAATCAACAAGTAAGAAACACTCGATATCACATAACGCAGGAATTATGAGGAGCTGTGGAACACGCCTTCACCCTCGTGACTCCGGAGTATGTCCGCAAAACATCTGCGAGAACTTGGCACAGAATTCAGCTGTGTTACGACATGGGTGGGGATCATACCGATGTTTAGATCTTCAAGGTAACTATATACAGACATTCTACCATAACCAACACTATACTGTTAAAACTAAAGGAGGGTACACCCACTTCCGGACCGCCCTGTACATAGAGCAAAAAGGATAAGAGATAACAACAAGCATTTCTCACACTTCCAACTATGCTATGTGTAAGTGTTGGAGGTCTTATAGAACTGGTTTGTCTGTCCATCAGTTCGTCTGTCGACAGGTATCGGAGCAAAAAGGTAAGAAATACCGAGAAGTGGTTTTCTTGCAACCGATTCAGCGTCCCAAGAATAGTTTTCATCGCCTCCGTTGAAGCTCTATTCAACCCGAAAGTGCTCCAAATCATGAGAACCCGAAAGGCCCTCCCCCCACCTCTGGCTCAGGAAAATGTATACGTAATATAGCAAACCATGAATATTAAATACCAGATGCAGTATATAGCAACCATTTAGATGCCCCCTAGAAAATTTTCTTCGGGTGCCCCTGCTCCAAATTAACCATTTATCGTTATAGAACAAAAAAAATTGTATTACATAGCGAGAAGTGATATCCTGCAATCGATTTAGGATGTCGAGAGAACATACTGTCACAACCCGCAACACCCTACCAAAACTGGAAGTGGTTGAAATTTACTTCAACTTCCAGTTTCAATACTGAATTCCATTGAGCAAAAAGTCGGAGAGATATCGAGATGTGGTTTACGGCAATCGATTCAACTTCTCAAGAATTGGGGCAGTCTTCTCCATTAACCCTCTATTCAAAACGGAAGTGTTTAAAATTAAACATTTCCGGTTTCAACTTTTATTACCATAAAACAAAAATGGTAATAGATAGCTACCAGATACTTTCTGCAATGGATTCATGGTGTCAAGGGAACATATCATCACAACCCGCAACACTCTACCAAAACCGAAGTGGTTGAAATTTATTAGTATTTCCGGTTTCAATACTGATTTCCGTAGAAACTGTATTGAACTGTATCGAGAAGTGTTTTTTTGTGATCGATTAAGCTTGCCAAGAGTAACCCTGTATCTATCTTCTCCCTTAACCCTGTATTTCAACCGGAAGTGATTCGAATTAACAATTTCCAGTTTCAACCTTTATCGCCATAGAACGAAAACACTAAGTGGTAGCGAATAATGTTCTTTGATATGGATTTAGCATCCGAGGAACACGTTCTTTCTGTGATTTTATTATTCTATTGCAACCACAGTAGTTATAGATGTGCTACTTCTAGTTTTATTATTGAATTCACACAGTTTGGAAGTCTACCGTAGTTTCACACTTTGAAACGAAATTCACTTGTTTTTTTTTTTTTCGGCATTTATTCCGAAGTTGGGCGTCCGCTTTCGCCACGTTTTTTCGCTGTTATCTTCTTTGCACACTTTCTGCAATTTGTTACTAGGTTCATTAATCCGTGCTTTTCACAAAATTTTAAAAGATTTTGTTCGTTATCAACGTATTGCTTCAAGAATGTTAAAACTGTTACTTCATTGCCCTTGTACATTCGCCATGTTGATAACATATATGCTCATTTCTTTCCCACAATGCAACTGTTTTGTTACCTTGCGCCAAATAGTTCCCTCCGCTCGCCGTATAGTCCCATGTTTATAACCGCTTAAATATAACAAATAAACAGATTTTTCGAGAATCTTATATATTATCAAGCACACATATGATCAAATTATCCACATCTTTTCTGTAAATTTTTGCTGGAAACGGACGCCCAAGTTTGAAACTTAACCATTTTTTTTTCTAATTGAATTTAGCGTTCTAAGAATAGGTACTATCTTCCTAAATTCTTCATTCAATCTAATAGTGACAGAAATCAGCTCCTTCTGAATTTAACGTTGATCGTTATGGAGTAAAAATGGTAATGGATAGTGAAAAGCTGTTTCTGCAACCAATTAAGCAACCCAACAATATATTCCCTCTTCAGTCTAATTTCTCTACTAAAACCGATGCTTTTAGTAATATCTTACCACTTCCGGTCGGAACATTAATTGCGAAAATATTACACTATGCAAACCAAACTCCTTCACGTTGTGTACACATGACACTGCTACCTGTTTCATTATTTACTTTTCTTTCCTGACAATTTGCAGAACTTCACTTTGTTTTATTCTAGCAGATGTTTCTACACAGCTCGGAACACAGTAGAGCCGTTTGTGTTGTCTAATTTCAGGGGTTTCGGACCAAAGACGCCGGCTTTCCAAAATGTATGTGGGTGCATATCAATGACGGGACGTGTTATATGTTTTCAGGGAATTGCCTTTCACTAGGCCAGAGACAGGTAACGAAGGAGGGGAAATTGTTGTTTGGTTGCCTTTGTACAAACACATTTGAAACAAACAATTATGTTTTAGAGGTTAGAAATTTTAACTTCCATTTGAATGTTTTAATTGCTTGTTATTTTTTGATAGTAGCAAGTGAGAAATATTTATTTTATTTTGTTTCTGTCAAACTAAAAATCTTGTGGGGTACGGCGCACCCACAATATTATTTGTGTGGGTGCTGGAGCCCCGGAGTATCCACGTAGTCGGAGCGCATGTTTCTGACTAAATTTTGAACACCTTCTTTCCCCCTTAGGATACATATTAAAAATGTCTATATAGCCTATGGTTTCTCCATTGGAATTGCTTAGAAATATAGCAAACCAAGGGTATGGGTTTGTATACTTAACAAACGTTCGGCTTTATATGTTAAAAGATTAGAGACCATTAAATTTCTCCTAAGCCTGTACAATAACTAGCTATTTTAGTTTTTTTTTTTTTAAAGTCATTTGTAGAAAACAAAATGACAAATCAATTCATATTCTCTCGCTCTCTCTTTTTCTATTAATAGCTTTTAAAATAATTAAATATATTTTTATTTCATATTTGTAAAGTTTTGATATTTGATATTTTGTTTGATTTTGTTCGAAAGTTCTGATATTTTTGGATTTTCGTTTCAGATTTGAAGATTTGAAGCGATTGTAGGTATAGAGAGATTCAATATTGAACAAAAAAATTGCAATCATGAAACTTTATTTTGAAAACGATCAATTACTGCGGCTCAGACTATCGCAGACATTTTAATATAAGAAACACCCTCGGAGATGATTACACGCAATGTGATTACACATTTGCCACAAGAAGGAGCTGTAACCGATCTGCCTTGATTAGGGAGACCACGCTCTTTCAATACACAGCAGAATAAGAATACGAGTGTGCGAGGCTGAAAATGACAGGCACTTGAAGAATGTTATCTTTAAGAAATAATAAAAAGAAATCCATACATTATGCTATCTTTGTATATCAAACTCTTTTTATAGAATATATTTTTTTTACATTGGCTTTTGAAATCACCTAGTTACTTTTGAAACACTCTTTTAATATATATCGGGTGTTCTAAAAATGGCGCCCACGGACCACAGAGCTCTATTCTACAGGCAAAAATAAAACGAAAATGTTATTTGATGGTATGCCCTCCTGGACTTCCTTCAGCAGCTTTGGGGAATCAAAATTTCACAATGTGGAAAACGTTGCAGATTAACTTGGAGCCATTGACATTACTCTACGAACACAACAAGCAGTTCAATCGATGTCTACACTAATAGTGATTGTAGTGTCAATTAATATCGACTTTAGTTGCCATCTGCAAATAATTCATATAACTATTTGATAGATTGGTAGATCTAATTTATGGTTCTTTATTTGCGACGTTGTCACATAGTGTAATTTGTGTCTCCAGACAAGGACTCGAAAGATATACAAATATTGCTTTATTTTGACTTGTAGAATAATGCTCTGTACTCTGTGGGTGCAATTTTTAGAACACCCGATATATATCAAAGTAATCTGCCTGTTTTGCACAATTCCCAATCCATAAGAAGGTTGCGTAGTAACGAGCTGAAGAAATTAGAAACGTGTTGGTCAACACACTAACTGTGAAATAAAACTTTTACATTAAAATCCAAGTAAAGGAGGGTGTTCAAAGAGAAACCTAACTTTTGCTATAACATCTTTATTGCTAATTTTACATTTTAATTACTACCCTCATGAGAGTAATCCATCTACTGGAAATACACCGTTCCCAACGTTTCTTCCATTTAAGGAAAAACTTCTGAAACGCACTTTCTAGGATGGTCAGCAGGTCTCTTGTCGCGTTGTCCTGAATCTTCTCTATGATTTGGAAACGACGTTATTTCAAAGTGTTTTTGAATTTGGAAAACATGAAAAAAGTGTGCTGGAGCTAGATCGGAAGAACGGGGTTGATGTTTTGCCTGGGATAGACAACGAGAGTCTGATGTTTTGCTACATAACTGTGGATTAGGAGCGAAGCATGAGTAGGCATATTGGCACGGTGTACCATTCAAGTATCGTTTTCCCATAATTCATACGTATTCCTGCATACAACATTCCTCAACCGCGGTAAAAATATCCTGGTAAAACTGTTTGTTTACCATCTGATCTCGTAATACAAATTCACGATGGACAATGACTTTCCAATCAAAAAAAAAAAAAAAAAACTAACATCATCTTTTTCCTTGACCAACGCATGCATGCTTTCTTGGACGATGAATGAATTGAGAAGCAATTGAAATGTTTTTGTGAATGTTTTGCCAAGGTTGTAGCAAAATTTCACACAAGCACGTTCTTCAAGCTCTTTTGTTGTCATTGTATTATTAATCCGACGAACAGCTTGTGTTATCTACGTACTCACTTCAGCGGCTGTAGCTCGGCGACTAACGGTCATAGCAAAACGAGGTAAATGACAGTTTGCTGTCTAAACCTGTCGTTAAGTGCGCTCAGCATCCATAGTGCGTTCCTTCTGCCGGTGTAGTGAACTATTATTATTTTCTAAATTTGGTTCACTCTTAACAATCTAAAACTTCTCACAACTTAAGATATAACTCACTAAAGATACAAAACTCACTAACTCAAACTCAAACTCAAACTAAAACTCAAAATATTCTCGTAAAATGTCACTAGCACTGGTTAGTATTTTATAAAATCCCTAGTTTATATTTTGCAAGCCGAGGGGAGCTGAATTTAAACGCTCCCGGCGTGCAATGCTATGGAACACAGTCTGTGTTGCCGAGCTGAGCCTGTCCCTGACTGTCTTCACCTACCAAATTTAGAATCTTTATTCCTCAGACAATGGTCCACTTGCCCATCAAATTTCGTTCAGATCCGGTCAATCCAATACAATCAAGTAGTGTGACAGTTTTTTAGTGGGTTGGGTACTGGGTTCATATTAGAGCCCTTGCCTCATATGTGAATTGTATATGCATTTGTAGTAGGAGTTATGTGATGTCTATAACGAATCGCAACTGTCGCAGCTTTGACTAACTATGTGAATTTGTTTTTTCTTCTTTCTCTTCTTTTCCCGAAGGCAGAAAGTGGTTAGCAGCTGTTTGTTTTCTTCCGTCAGGGTGGCGTGCCATGTAGTGAGCCCTTGTTGTGGTTTCTGAGGAGGCGTGCAGACTTATTGTCATGTGGTGCTCAATGACAATTCATTATACTCAGGTGACTTCTTGGTAGCTTAATCGCATCTGTTATCAATGATGTCCACTATAGTTTCCATACCTGTAGTTAGTTTTGTGAATATGTTCTACGCCTGTTTGTATTTGGTGAGTTCACTTTTGAACTTCTCCAAGAATGTAGTCATTATTTAGTCCTTTGAATAGCTCTAGAACTTCACTAATAGTAAGGCCAATGCTTGTAGGTGATGTGTCATCTGAGATAGAACTTGATATCTCTTCTGTAGCGGTGAGACGAGTAGTATAAGTAGATGCTGGTGGTGATGATTAAGTGGTTGGTTTTGAGGCAAGTTCATGCTCGAAAGCCGGAGTCTGGTCTGAGATGCCGTGAGGATCTTACGTCTTCATTTTTCTTGAAGAAAAATTGGGTATCCCCGGTAATTTGCAGGATAGTCCCCAGAAGAAATTGTGCAGAAAGCTCGCTGATCACGAGTTTTCTTCGGACAGTCAATGGTGCGATGGGCATTCGGACACTTCAGGAACCTGGGTAGTGCATGACAATTAGGATGTGAGTGTCCTAGACGTTGACAATTGTAGCACTGCAAGAATCTGCAGGACGATAGGATGCCACATGGACTCTGTAGGTGAGTAAGTACGGGGTGTCAAATATAGCTTGTCTCTTCTCGTTCTTTGTGAATATTGCTGTTGAAAAGCGGAAGATGCAATCTGCCAGATGATTGCTTGGTTTTTCCACGAAGTTGATGAACTTTTAACAGTGGAAAGCCCTGGTCGATCAGAACTTGTTTGATGTTCTCGACTGGTGTATCGGAGGGAAGCTTCCTAATGACAACTTTCAGTGGGTTTGCCTTCCTAGGAACTTCTCTGGGCGTATTTGTAGTTATTTTGCTGACAGTAATCTTCAATCTTGTCTTAATCATCAGCTGTTTTGCACTGAAATGAGATGAAGTCTCTTGTCTGAGCCTTTTGGTCGGCTTGACAGCCATCTTTCAGAGTTTTGGAAAGTTCATATTTGTTGGTGACACTATACATGTAGATATACTTTGGTTTAGGACCACTACCCAATTGTCGTTTTTTGCGTGTAGTGGATGCTTGCTATTCCATTTGGATATCATAACTTGTAGAAGTGGCCAGAGCAGTAACGGAGTTTTGTGTCGGTATTGGAGGAGAAGATGCATTCTGCCTACCGTTGAATTTCTTTTTGGCTTTTCTGTAAGGTTTATTATCCAAAATATCTTCTATGTCTACATTGGAACTCTCTTGCGTCTGGGCCTCATAAGTACCGGAGGTGTTAAGTTTCTCTAATTTCCTCTCTCTGGAAATCGGGAATCTGAATTGTAGTTGGCGAAAGCGGCAGAAACTCTGATTTTTTCTGAGTAAAGTCGACGCTTGTTGTTACTAACACAAGCATCTGAAGGTGTGCCTGAGTGCTGTTGTTGGCTACTGGAGTTGGTGGTCCTGATGTTTCAAAAGTTGATGAACCCATTCCTGGGTTGACAGGATATGCATAGACATATCTGTGATGAGATCGACAATGTGGTCCTGTACACCAGCCACATGTCACTGTGCAGTTCATAATATTGGTAATAACCAGTAAAAGTGGATCTTCAGGTATCACTATCTCATATCTTTTATATGCGCCTATGTAATCGCGAAGATACACAAGACGTTTTGAACTGGAGTTTCCCATAGCTAGAGCGCAGAGAAATGTTTCCTCATTCACTTCACTTCACTTCACTTGTAAATGGCTGGTTTCTTTTTGCTATGGAGTTCCGGGATAGTAATCCCCTGTCTCTAATTGGTAATAGAGTTATCATCATGAGACTCACATAGTACTGAGATTTAGAGCAATGGTCGGAGACCGAGGCCACCCATTGTAGAATGTGAGGTGGTTTTGTTGAGGTGGATGATGAGCCTACAGAAGTGATAGGCTGTTTCAAGGAAGAAGGTTCCATGGGATTGGGTAGTTGTTGTAGTCAATGATGTTACCAAGTGCAGTGGCCCTTGTAAGGATTTAGTCCTGAATGATGAAGATATCTTCTAAAAGAAAATTTCCGTTTATTTCTGATCAGCGATCAGAAATCCTGCCACAAAATCCCAAATGATAGAAATTTTGGTAAGGGTATCAGGTGCTGCTCGTAGTCGTGGAAGATAGTCCTTTAATGTTTGAAGAAATTGTGTGATACGCAGGTCTCGGAAGATGTCAAAAAACTCTTTAAAAACAGAACTTGGAGGATTTGAATGAGTTGCTTGAGGTGACGATAACAATGTCCGGGTGCGAAAGCCAGTCTTTTGTGCATAGGTACTTCCTGAAATAATTTGTTGGGAAGCAGAAGGCTGTTCCGATGAAGAGTCAGATGTTAGCGGTGGAAAATCTTCTTTTTGTGGAAGCTTCTTTTTGGTGTTGCGTCGGCTGAGTACTTTGTGTATAACAGGGCATCCTTGGAAATTCGCTGGATGACCCCCACCACAGTTGGCGCAGAGCACTGAATCATCATTGTTTTTGCGAGAACATTGATATGAGACGTGAGTGCCTGCGCACTTGATACATCGAGGTTGCGCGTGGCAGGAGAATTGTATATGCCCCAGTCGCTGACATCGGTAACATTGAATGTAAGGTCTTGCGTGATAGGGTTCAATCTTTACTTTAAAGAACTCCAAAAAGGTGAGCATAGTTATATCAGGAGCATCCTTGATATTCTTGAGAGTTACGAGGAACAGAGGTATCACTTTTCCTCCCCGGCCTTTCATTTGTTGTACTGAGAGTACGGGATATCCTCGGTTGAGAAGATCAGTTTTAATGTTGTCGACGAGTGTGTCAATTGGCAGCTGTCTAATGACTACTTTGATTAGGGGATCCGTTTTGGCCATTTCCAAAGCATATTGTAACTTGAATTCTTTACAGAATTGAATCAGGGCTTTGTAGCCTTCTTGAGAGTGGCATTTGTACTTGATGTGAGTTTTATAAACAGTACAGTATGAAATATCCTTACAGACGGTGACGGTATCACGAGTTAATTTATAACCCTTACCATCTGGATAGTTATAAATAGCAAGTGATTTGATATATCGTCGGAATTCAGGTGCACTAGGTGTATCTTGATTATTGGTGTCAGCAGTGGAAGTATCCATGTTTTCCTCTTGTGTTTCATCTGATGTTTCAGGTATAGCTAGTGGAGCGAACCTGTTGTTTGTAGGCACTCTGGCTGAGTCTGCTGGTCGTGATTTGACGGTGCGTTTTGGAATATTGAAAGGACATTCCTCAGTACTTGACTGGGTAGTGAATGGAGTTTGCTCCTGATAATAGCCTGAATCTTCATTTCGAAAACGTGTAATTGAAGAAAACAGGTGGGCAGGTATCGGTGATCCATATTGCTGGAGGTCATATGACAGACTGAAATTTTGAACTGTAATGGGGAGAAGTTTGGTTTGGACGTCTGTAGGAAGCAGGGACTCATGTGGGCCACACGGGGCGGGAATTGGATCCAACTTTTTACAGTATTCACATTCCTTCATAATAGGATTTTGAGATATCATATTTGCCACAGTATTGAGAAAGTCTACATTTGTTTGCAGTAAGGTCAATTGCTGGGAGCGCAGGTCCTGACAAATTTCCATTTTATCAGCACGATTAACACGGGCCCCTTCTCTATCCATACTTCAAGCCAAGATGCAGTTAGTCCTTAAAGATTTGTTATTTTTCTGAATTACGTTGTTCTAACAAGAATTACAAGTCCTTCCTAGTAAAAGATCCTAGATCCTGTAATCATTACTTTCCTCATTAACATCTCAACGATGAATATTAGATCCGGCTAATAGTTACCGAGAGATAAAGTAACACATACAAGTCGAAGCGAGCCGAGCTAAATCTATTCCTGGCTGAACTCGACACCAATTATAACGAGCTATATTCCTTAGATGATGATTTACTTGGTCATCAAATTTCATTAAAATCTGGCCAATAGTTATCAAAGAATAAAGTATCACGTACAAGCCGAGCCGAGCCTGTCTCTGACTAAGCTCGACCACCTAATTAGCGAGCTTTTTTCCTTTAGACAATGGGCTTCTTTCCTACCAACTTTCGTTTAGATCTGACCAATAGTTACTGAGAAATAACGTAGTATATACAAGGAGAGCCGAGCCGATTCTGTCCCTGGCCAAACCCGGCCACCAAATACAATAATCTCTATTCCTTACACTAAGGGTTACTTACACCAAACTTTGTTCAGATTAAATTACAAGTATGAAGGAGAACCGATAAAATAAATTTTTAATGGAAACATGTATTTATACTTGATCCACAGTCTATAGAAGTTCGGCCACTCCGTATATATACGTGATTAACACTTAGTTACATACGTGATTAACACACGATTGATAAGATCCTCTAATTATTCCAAATTGCGTGCCAATTCTTCAATAGATTTCATCCTTGACCCAATCCGACAGAAAAAGATCATATGCCGTGAGGTCAGGACTTTTAGCAGGCCATTCATGTGATCCTCTTGTCCCGAACCAATGCTCAGAAAATTAGGCCCATTTCTTCTTCCTCCTGCTACAAAGACAGTTGTTATTAATTTTGATTCACAATTTTTGATGATATTAGAACGAAGTGTAGCATGAAGTCCATGAACATTTTGCCACCATCACTGCACAAGTATTACAATTTCCAGACTTCAAGACGAGAAGCTCTCTTAGCGTGATACTGCAATGCCAATTTCTTCGTCACCTTTTCAAGTCACTCATTCACACTGTTGTGCTTCTGGCTTCTCAGGAAATCTAGAATAATATAAACAAAAACTTTGAGAATTCATTGAAAATTGACAGAGAAAGACTATTTAGGATAAGATAATGAATTCCCACCTATCATCTAGTCCTGAGCTGGTGCTATACTTCACCCGAAAAAACGATAACTAATTTTCAAGTGCTGCCTCCAATATACTCCGAAAATGTATGATGGAACCAAGTAGTTTAAAAACCAGAGTACAGATATAGTGTAAGATCAAAATTTTAGGCTACATTAATCACTCCTTTGCTAAACAAATATAGTTTTATTAAGAATATGTACAACTATCTGTCGAGTTACTAAGACCAGGTGAAGAGTTCCGGACCGAGTGGACTGGACCCCCGTGACTACGTCCCTGTTACATATAAGAACATTAAAAATTATTAGCAAGGCGTATATGTGGTGGTCATTTTGGAAAATGGTCACCATCTTTTGTTTTGCATAACTTGCAGGCATGGAACCATCTCAGTCGATCGTCAGGGCCCAATCCCAGTACAAATAAGCAGAGAATAATGGTAAACTCTGGTAAAACTTTGCAAGCGAAACGTAAGTCAAATGTTAAATTTGGTGGGGGTCAGGATCCAATAGACTTACCGTACTGACGTAAGTGGGCCTCTATCCCATATGCAAAATTATACGATTATAATAATAATAATAATAATAATAATGATAATAATAATAATAATAATAATTTATTATTATTATTATTATTATTATTATTATTATTATTGTTATTATTATTATTATTATTATTATTATTATTATTATTATTATTATTATTATTATTATTATGATTCGAATTTGATACTACGGTGCGTACTTGTATATGTTTTTTCCTCCTTATTTTCTTCTACTACTTTGCTGCATAGATTTCTCGGTTTTCAATTTTGGTCTTGAAAAAAAAAAAAAAAAAAAAATTGGCCCACTGTGCTGTAGTAAGACGAGAGTAAAAGATTTTTCTTCTTCTGCCTTTCTTTCAGTGAAATTTCTCCAATATTTTCCCCTTTTCTAAAGAAATAAGCAATAGGGATTACCAAAAAGGGGGAAGAAATGAGAGAGAGAAATATATATAATCAAGGCTCCACTGAAGATTAATTAGGAACAGAAAACTTCAAATATTAATCAAAAAAGTTTTAGTAAATGAGAGCTGGGGAGAGAAGGTTGAGATTGGTTTTGAAGCCTAATCTTTCCTAATTTTGGTCCTAGTTCTTTTTTTTTTTTTTCACCTGGTCCTGACAGATCATTTGTAATCCAGATAAACTTACAAGTTAGAAAAAGGTAAAGAAGGGGGATTTTCCAGTGTTGGAAAGTCGCTAGATAAAAAATAAATCCCCTTCGTGTTGGCAGTCATCCCTTCCTTGATTTGTATAATCACGCTACTGTCATTAGTTATGCTGTATTTAAAAACAATGGCGAAACAACAAAGTGACTTTGAAATGTTCCGGTTTTGTACCTGCAAAGCAAATGTATTGTGCGTTAAGAATTAATTGCCGTTGTCATTTCGTATGTTATAGGCAGGGACGTACGCAAGGGGTGGGTCCTGGGGGTCCGGACCCTCCCCGAAATTTCAACTTTTGTGTAAATTTAGCCTAATTTTAGGAGCAAATTTTAGGAATTTTAATATAAAATACCCTCATATTGAGATTGGACCCCTCCCGAAATAAATTCCTGCTTACGCTACTGGTTATAGGCATTTTATTTCTAGTAATATCACTATTGATACTATTATTACTGCTTTTAGTAATAGTAATATTAACAATATTACGAGGGTCGGCTGATAAATTTCGGCCCGACCCCCTTCCGTATGTACTACCCTGATGTAATTGATATCACGTTAAATGTTGATCTTTTATATGTTTAAGTACCAAATTTCACGATTCTACCATGAACGGTTTTTATTTTACAAGTAATTGAATAAACCATGGCGGAGCCAGATGTCAAATTCACCAAAGAGGAGTTGCGAGGTGTAATGAAGTTCTTCTTCCTGCAACAGAAGCCGTATATTAATACTAATACCATAATAGCTAATAATACTAATACTAATAAGTCTATGTACTAACAATTATATTCGTATATATTTTTCTGAGAGAGGGTTGAAATTCAGGATTACCAAATCCAGACATGCCGTTTTCTTTCAGAGTAAAATTAACATTCGGGCCCATACTGAAAAAAAATCCGTTATCCGAATAGCGGTATTGTAAATATACGGAATCCATATGTTTACTACGAAAATCTGTACGAAGTATATGTTATCCATATGCTACATTATACTGCGTTTTTCCCACTTAGATGTTACTCATGCCGCTGCAGGTGTCTGACATCTAACAGTCTTCATTATATTACATACATCACCTATATGTTACATACGTCCATCTCCATGTGAGATCCCTACCGCCTATATCAGTTCTGTCTTTTATAGGGAATGTACGTATAAATAGAACAGTTATATGGAAAGTATTATAAAACATATGTTTTCACTTATATGTTTGCGGCAGGATATAATCTTACGTTAAGTCCAAAAACTACCGGATTTTAGCATGTAAACTATCGTTTTACGAACTCCACATACCGTTTTTTCTCTGTGCACAATTAAGTTGTCCCAGTTCAACAAATATAAAAATTTAAAATAAATATTTCTATCTCGATATTTGCAAATATTTGTATCTATCGACCATAAAGGAAGTATATAGACTCCCTATTGGTGGAACACAATTTGGAAGGCACTCTTCTGCTAATACTGCGCTGTGAAGGCAGTTATAATTTACTCGGCAATAACATTATTGGATGCGTTGATCTGAAATTTTCCTTTGTCTTTTTAAATACAGTAGGCTCCCGAGTATTCGGCCTAATGTGTCGGAAGGGCAGGCCGGATAACAAAAAAGCTGGATATGGTGGAGTTGTACGAACTCATTTCTTTATGAACATTAAGCATACCCCAAGAACAATCTGTAGGAGGATCGTAACAGACGCCTGCTTCCAATGCCTTAGCAATGTTGCCAATGCAACGCCTTGCCTTCCTTATTTAATTAGGATAAAAGATAAATAGGCCGGATAGTACAGAGGCCGAATATTCGCGAGCCAGATACTAGGGAGTCTACTGTATGCTAAAAAGTTGTAATAATAATAATAATAATAATAATAATAATAATAATAATAATAATAATAATAATAATAATAATAATAATAATAATAATAATAATAATAATAAGTAACTTAAAAGGAAAAAAAGATATTTATACTTGTTCACAATTTGTAAATAAATATTATGCCAGACGCACTCTCTCTTTTACTTAATGAAATTTGGAACACTGTTGAGACGTAGTAAAATGAGGAGCAATAAATTTCCTGTAAATGGCCATAGAAATACCCTTTCCATATACTATGTAGAACGTTTATTATCTATTATGTATTATCTATTATCAATCTATGTTTCATCTATTATGTTTTCGTTTCCATCTTCAATTACATTCATTCTGATACTGCTTTTTTTTGAGTCCAATTATGTCTTTGTACAAATCCCTTATATCATTTAATTTATTTTCTTATTTATCATATATTCCTGCTCCTAAATTGTAGTAGATTCGGTTTACTCTTCTTGCATTTCTTCGTGACTGGTAATGTATGTTATTTGCTTAGATCTTCACATGTTTATCCATGAACAACAGTTCACTTCTCGACCCTATCATTTAATATACTTCTTTCCGCTGTCTTATTGTTTTAAAACTGTATGATCAATCAAAATGTTTTTTTTTTTTTTTTTTTTTTTAAGTTTCGTTATATTTGTAATAAGTAGGCTTGTTACTTTTATTTTTTTCTCGTGACACATATCCTGCAGAGCTTCAAATATTTTTTGAGTTTTTCCGGTCCTTTAGTCTTCCGACATCAAATTTTCCTCCTAGTTATGGCTTCCGCGTTCTTTCTTATTATTGCAGCTTCACAGTTATCGAATTACGATCTGAGTTATTGCACAACCTTGCCCTTCTATAGATCGAACACCTAAGATAGTATGTTTCCGGTGTTCTACCAAAACAAATAAAGTTTATTTCATGTGCAAGCGGTCGGAGAAATTCATAAATATTTATTGATGTTATAGAGAGAGTGGAGAAAAACTGTATGACTGGACCGAGAATCAAATTAGGGGAAACCGCGTTCTATTCTCGGTACAGTCGTACTTTTTTTCACTCATTGTAATTTTATAGACCTAATTGAGGTCACACCTATATAGCGATTGCTGCCACACAAAATAGGTTATTTTGTCCAATTATCTCACACAATGTCATATTTATTGATCTCTTTACGAGGGAAGCACCTGAATTTAAATATTAAGGTATCGGATGCTTAAAATGTATTATCTTACTTCATTCTCGATACCTACTTCTCAACATAGTTCAACATATCCACGGAGTGTTCTATGGATGGGCCACTGATACCATAGTCTTTCCAGAACATTCAGGCAGTAGAAGCTCTAAGGATAATGGAAACTTCCATGGGATTTTCCCTGGATTTCAATGGAATGTGCCAGTCATAGGACAATATTTGGATGTCTAGAAGTCGTCCTGTCATTATCTCGCATAGGACTCAGAAGTGTTCCACAGGGGTCGCGCAGGAAGTTTCCGTTTCCAGGAGACGTAAGAGAACACATGCATTTCTAAAGGATAACCATGGGACATCCATTTTTAAACAATCCCGAAATTCCGTGACTCACGTATCTTGGACATCCAAGGGATCGCTTTTTGTTATATGTGTCACATAGATCGTTGGGCGAAATATTTATTCCTCTTGAAATTCAAACTGAAATGAAATCTTTAAGCTTCACGTCCTACGGTTATGTCGACTAGGCTAAAGGAGACAGCGATGATGAAAAATGAATGAAATGATGGAATGAGGAAAGTGGGAGGAAACAGGAGAACTCCGAGAAAACCCACACATACGGTGTTTGTCTTCCTCTTGAAATTCCATATAATCACTTTCAATATGTACTTTTTAAAGTGGTTAAAACACTTTACAGATCTTCACCAAAAACTGTCTAATGTAATATTAGTTAGTTCTGTAGATGAAATGAACTCTAGTTTTACTTCTTATGATATGCCCTATATGCTAAAGCAAGTCGAGGATTAATGATTATGAATTGGCGGGTTGCGTACATAAGAGGAAATGGAAAACTCGAGAAAACCCATTGATGAGCTTTCTATTCCTAACTTGCTTGGCTGATGACAATATTCCTGAATTCAGCGTCCCATTTTAGCGTCGAGGCTATATCAAACGTAGACGTTAGCTTAGCTAGAATTTTGCTAGAGTTAGTTGGATAATTTGGAGTTTAGTATCACGAGTTCACGAGGCAATATGAGACGTGGACCTATAGCTTAACATGGGATCCGAACCACATGAGATTCCACCGGGAATTGAACATGGTGTCACACACAAAAGAAGGTAACTAATCTTTTTGACCCGAATGAGCTCCAACTTGCATGATCTAAGTCTTCTTTAATCTTTATCTTTCACACCATAAATAAGCGCTTTACCATTGATCTGCCTTGCCTCTCCATACGTAAATATATGCATATTTAACATGGATGTAGTGCTACCAACTTTTCGCTTTGATGTACGAGTTTATATATAATTTCGACCAGTAATATGCTCTGATTACCTCAAATTGTGTTCCTAAGCTGTGAACGTTGGTTCCCCAGCAGAAGAACGTGAATTGTTTCTGTTTCACTTCAAACTGTCCCTAGAGTTGTCTACGACATAAGAGTCATAGGCAGCCCTAACTATTCCTTTCACTTTTTACCTCATTTATATAGTAAAAGATTCTCTTGTTACTTTAAATCAGAAAATTACAGCAGATAATGTACAAAGAAGGATTGATAAATTTATATACCTTGATGGAAAACAAATATGTGCTGGCAACTTTGCTAAGAGTTATCAAGTGAGGCATCACCCCTCAATATGCATCTATGTCCATTGATACCTATAAATTGTTCAACCACTGGCCTGCTGAAGGAAATATACATTCATCTTTAGCCTAGGGAAAAGAAAAGAAAAGAACCTAATTAACTATACAGCAACCATATACATGATATTTTGCAATGCTATATTAAGCAAGTGTTGAAAGGAATCTCGATAAATACTAGAAGGAAGGAAATGTTTTACCAAAATCGTATCTACGTCTTTTGTTTCTCTTTAAAAACCCTTGAAAGAAGTAATACTTGTGAAATATTTAGTAAAGTGGAATATTTTAGAAAAAGAGACTCATTTTATATTACTTGGAGTAAGGGGAAAGACAAGAGGGGTAGGCTTTTGTTACCGTCTTCTAAGATCATATTCTCTTATCACTTTGTTCTTTTCTTTAATTTCTTCTGGCATTCTTTTCTGTTCAATTCCCTTTTTAATTTTTTTAATTCTTTTCTATGGAAGTACATGACTAGCTCAATTTTCTTTTCTTTTGTTCTCAACTTTAAGAGCTGACAAGAACTATGTAATTGTCGATTCTCCCTTTCTCCTTTTCTTTCTTTCCTTATGCTTTTAATGAACTTTTCGTTCATTATGAGGAAGTAAGGTTTCTTCTCCCTTTTCTCTACTTTCGATATTTTTTATTGAGCGTTGTTTCTTAAGAAAACATAGTACATTTTTTTCATTTTCTTAAGATCTATTTCAATTTTAGTTGTCAATTTGTTTCGCGCGATTAAGAAAATTAAAACTTACTAATAGCGTAACTTTCATTAAATGTTCTTATCTAGCTTTTTAACTCTATATGTAGTTGACGTTCCAAATTTAGTATGTCTAAACTTGTCATTGCGAAGTGTGAACACCTTATTATGCCTATTGGAAATTCGACTTTGAAGGTGGTGAGATGACTCATGTCATGACAAGCCAAATTCTCAAGCACTTGTATTCGCCCGCACTGTCTGTCGATTGATTCTTTGCACATGCACTACCTTACAAATATGCCACTGTTAGAAGTTTTAGCGTAACTGTTAGGAGTTTGTGTGTCACAGTTTTGAGTATGTATGTCACTGTTAGGAGTATATGTCACTGGCAAGAGTATATATGTCACTGGTAGGAGTATATATGTCACTGTTAGTAGTATATGTCACTGATAGGAGTATGTATGTCACTGTTAGGAGTATATATGTCACTGGTAGGAGTATATATGTCACTGGTAGGGGTATTTATGCCACTGTTAGGAGTATGTATGTCACTGTTACAGGAGTATATATGCCACTGAAAATAGTATGTATGTCACTGATACAGGAGTATATATGTCACTGGGAGTATTTATGGAGTATTCACTGATGGGAGTATTTATGTTACTGTTAGGAATATATATGTCACTGGTAGGAGTATATACTATGTCACTGGGAGAAGTGTATATGCCACTGGTAGGATTATGTGTGTCACAGTTAGAAGTATGTTTGTCACTGTTAGAAGTATATATGTCACTGTTAGGAGTATATATGTCACTGGTAGGTTTATAAGTGTCACAATTATGAGTATGTGTGTAACTGTTATGAGTATGTGTGTCATGTGCGTCACTGTTAGCAGCATATGGATCACAGTTAGGGTCATGTGCAGGACTTGTTTGAGAGTCATTTCTTTTGTTTATAAAAACGTAGAAGTGGAAACTGAAATTTAAATGTAAGAAAAGGCCATTCCGATTTCATACTACTGTATTTTAGGGATAGTAAGATAATTAAATATGTAATAAAGGATTGCACAACCATAAGCTGTGATGTAATTTTTAATGGGTGAAAATATTTTATATTCTACGCTAGCACAAATAGGCAAACGGCAAATCTTTCAATTTAGCACTAATAGTTTCAAAATCGGAGATTTATCTGCAGAATTTAACACCAGAGATGAAATTAAAAGCACTCGGTTACTTTTAAAACAAAACCCCACCTTTTAAAACAAACTAAAAAATTGTAATAAAAATTTTCACAAATTCCAAACAGAAAACATTAAGCAAAATGACAAAGTAAAGAAATGATAACTTGTATGCGTCGCAGGCAGGTAGGCGATAGCTCAGGTAGCAACATCTATTAGCGCCTCGTGCGTCCAAGCGATAGCGCAGGTACCAACATATTTTAGCGCGTCAGGTGGCGATATCGCAGATAGTGACGTCTGTTAGCGCTTCAGATGGGAAAGTAATAGCACAGGTAGCAACATATTTTAGCGCGTCAGGTGGCGATATCGCAGATAGCGACGTCTGTAAGCACATCAGATGGGAAAGTAATAGCGCAGGTAGCGACATATTTTAGCGCGTCAGATGGGAAAGCAATAGCGCAGGTAGAGATACCTATTAGCGTGACTATTTAGAATTAGGATTAGCGTGATATGCAGCATGAAAGATTAGATTATTGTTGTTTATTATTTTACCAGCGGTGTAAATCTGTGTTCAACATTGGGGAGTAGGGCACAAGTTTGTTGTTGTTGTTATTATTGTTGTTAAGAGATGCTCAAAATAATTGTGACGTTGAAAAAGAATCCTGTGGAGGATCAGGAAGCAGAGTTGTCTTCATCGTTGATAAGCGGGCAGATTTGAGGCTTATTCTGGGGGGGACATCAATTTTATCTCACTTTCCTTTGTGGCAATCGGACACAAATCATCACATTTTCCCCCAAAACACGTTTCAAATCGGATTATTGGGAGGGAACAGTCCCCCCGGTTCCAAGATTGGGGGGCATGTCTCTCTCATCCCCCCGGGATTTGCGCCAGTGTATTTTACAATGTGTAATGTGGTGACGTCATAATGACGCAAGCCACTAAGTAAATACTTATGTCCTTGTCCTGCCAACGTTGTTGTGCAAAGAAGCATAAGAATAAGTAATAACTTATGTCGAAAGAGCAGCTTATATCACTAAATGAATGAAATAGAATGACATTTCTAGTTCTACGTTCCAAATTTATGTCCTTTTAGACTAAAGGAGACAAATGACTAATGAAATGAGTGATAACGAAAGAATTGGTGAAATGAGAAAGTGGAGAAAACTCGAGAAAACCCACCAACGTGATGTTGTCCACCACAAATTCGCTTAACTTTGTGGATCAAACAGAGACCCCTAGCGTTAGAGGTGAGCGCTCCTACCACTGAGCCACAGTGCCCGCAAAATCATTTTGAAATTTAAGTAAATGAACTGGGGAATGTAAACGATTATTTCTATATTTTTAATCTGAGACAGTGTGATACACAAAACTCTAGTCGTTGTAAATGTTATTGCTTTTATATGTAGGATGTCTTTACCAAACCTAAAAATGAAATCAAGAAATGGAATATAATTTATAGTTTAACGTCTCCCGACTATGCTCCAAAGCTAAGGGAGATGATGATGATGATAATGACTGAAGTTGTGGAATGATGAAAATTAGGGAACTCCGAGAAAACCCACCCACATGTCCTTTGTCTTCGACAGAGTTTATTTGGTACGAGGTGAGATCGAACCTGTGACTCTATGCACCAGAAGTCAGTGCTCTATTATTGAGCCAGTGTGACCCGCATGAAATAGATTATGTAACCCTTCTCACTATTTTAGTTGCTAGTGATAGAACGAGTCATGAGTCAGCGGATCATTTGGGTCACTTAGGTCACGACTTTTATTCAGGTCAACCGGATTTGGGTCTACTTTCTCAGATTCGGAGACCCAGACAGATCCGGAGACCTGGAAGCAACCGAAATATCAGCTCTGTAACATTACTGAAGAATTATAGTAGATTAATGATGTTGGCTACTCGAACTACATACAACATTCATTTGTTTGATTCTAGGCGTGATATTTCTTAATCAAAATACCATACTTTGAATATTTCAAATATAATTTCATTTTTATTCGCCTTTCCATACTGAAATGTATGTAATACAATGATTTTTGAACATAAACTGTGCAAAAAGATTCAAGAAAACACTGTTTGGATCCAAAGGGATCTTTTACATTTGGAATGATAAGTTTTACAGATTTGCTTGATTAAACTTTGACGATTGTTGATAAGAAAAACATTTAGGTTATCTTTTCTGTCATTCTCATGCTTTTATCCTCTGATAAACTTTTGTAGTTCTCTTTCAGTGCAATGCTTTGACACACACATAGGCAAACAAGTGAGAAAAATAATATAGATAGAAACAGAAGACACACACACACACACACACACACAGAGAGAGAGAGAGAGAGAGAGAGAGAGAGAGAGAGAGAGAGAGAAGAAGACAGAATCATGTTTGTTGTTAGAATTACATTAGCATTAGCATCACATACATATCCGATGTGTATGACGATGTTTCATATTCTCGGGTCTGTGCGGGTCATTCCGGGTCATGAGTCTGTCCGGATCACCGGCTCTGGTGGGCCATTGGTCTAGCTACCTCTAGGTCTCTCCCGATCACAGGTCACCAACTTCGTGACAATTTTCCAAACGTATCTTCACTAACTACAGTTTTCTGAAAAATATAATAATTACCATCTTTCTAATACCAAACTGAAAAATGCGGTAATACATTGATGTAGAAGGTATGTTTACAAATAATTTTTGAAATAAATAAATTAATTAACATGAAATTATATAGTACGTTTCTATCTCCATATAGCTATAGACTCTATTACCTGTCGAAGTCTCATATAAGTTACTTTCTTAAAAATAAAATTACGGCAATCCTATGCCTAGAGCTTTCAGGTATTAATTTTATGAATCTATACATTACATAAAATAGGAGATATTTTATGTACGGTTTTGTTAGGAAAAAATCGCGCACTTATCAAGAAACAGAAGTAGATCAAACAAAAATGGGTGTTTGTTATCCTTATTTCAAATCCAAGTAGCCTACTAAATTACTTTACTTAGGGCTCTGAAAAAGCTATTATTAAAAGAGAACTGGTTGTCCAGGTTTCTTTGAAGACTGTACAAAAGGATGAGAAAGAAGAGGAATAAGGTAGGTAGTAAAGATATACAGGGTGGCCCAAAAGTGGAACGTAAAATAGTGCAGTATATATTTTCTATATATCGTCGCAGATCCGAGAATTTATATCGTTACCGACACAGAGATTTTATGATGAACATGTCTTTGATCCCACTTTCAAGCCTCCAAGCTGACAAATTAAGTCTTTTTCGTTGCTCCATTAGTAACTTCTCAATTTCAAGCAGGGTCAACCTCACAATTCTTATAGGCCTTAGGCGTTGATAGGTTTACAGTATTTTTCATATCCAGAGACGCATTTGCGGGTAAAGCATTTCGAAACTAAAGTGAATCGTGATGGAAATTCATGTGGTTTGGATCACTCGTTAAGTTGTTGATCCACGTTTCATATATACTTTCTAATTTCTGTGCTGTAAACGAATATTAGGGGGTCTAAACTTAAAAGAATTCAACCAAAGACCAATAAACTCAAAACAATTCAACCAAAGACCCATAAACTTAAAAAAAATACAACCACAGACCCATAAACTCATAACAATCCAACCAAAGACCCATAAACTCAAAACAATTCAACCGAAGATCCATAAACTCAAAACAATCCAACCAAAGACCCATAAACTCAAAACAATTCAACCGAAGATCCATAAACTCAAAACAATCCAACCAAAGACCCATAAACTCAAAACAATTCAACCGAAGACCCATAAACTCAAAACAATCCAACCAAAGACCCATAAACTCAAAACAATTCAACCGAAGACCCATAAACTCAAAACAATCCAACCAAAGACCCATAAACTCAAAACAATTCAACCGAAGATCCATATACTCAAAACAATCCAAACAAAGACCCGAAACTGAATTATTGATCGTGTTACTAATGTCTTCCATTTGGCTATTGTCGTGACCGAGATTTAACTACTCTCATTTTTAATATAGGAAAGGTCGGCTGACTTCCAAATCATTCTCCTTAACCTCAGTAATTTTGTACTTCACTTTAAACTTATTTCATTAGTAGCCCGTAAGTGTGACTCAACCTCATCCTAGCATCACTTATATAATCCGTCGACCTAACACTATCTCTGGATCCCTCAATTCAACACTATCTCTAGATCAATCAATCTAACATTATCTATGTATCCCTGAACCTAAGGTTATTGAACGGCTGGCTAATTGGAGTTCAGTGATCCTTTCCAGCACCGGGGCTACATGAAACAGAACCTACTGTTTAGAGTTAAGCAAGTAAGTACCTCTGGAGAAGCGAGCCTGGAATCTCGCATAAACCATCCAAGAAATACTTTTTATCATCAAATCATCTGTAGACGTACACTTATTCGATTTTAAAGAATGAAGAACGAGGCAATATCCCAGTGATCAGAGATCTTATAAGTGTTGTATAAATCTTAATGAAAACATACAGCCAGCTTCACACATATAGCAAAATCGTAGGCAAGCTATATAAATGATAGCAAAATCAAGGAGGAGTCATATAAATCATTGCAAAATCATAAACAAATGATATAAATTACAGTAAAATTGTTGATGGTCTATATAAAACATAGCAAAATCATAAATCAAAGTTATATAAATTGCTGTATACCTGTAGTATTGTAAAAACACATGCTGTAGTTCTTTCTTTTTTTGTATGTTAAAAAAAGTTGAAATTTTATATATATATATATATATATATATATATATATATATATATATATATATATATATATATATATATATATATATATATATATATATATATATATATATATATATATATAAATCGACCTTTATAATGTCTATAATAATAATAATAATAATAATAAAAGTTATTTTGATAATATTTGGTTATAACTCCCAGTATGTTTGAATGCAATGCATTTAATAACGATGCCTGTTGATTCTCATTTGGCTAATAATAATGATTATTCTATTATCAACAGGCTTCTTTTCTGGCAATAAATTTTTGTCATTATTGGTCTCTCCCCAGTCCTTTTTAGTTGCATAGTAGCAAAAACTTTATATGTATTTATTTAATAGCTATGATTAATAATCCCAATTGAATTTTCTACTGTATCCTAATCAATTAGAAATTTTTGTAATCCTTTACTCTACCTTTCAGTTATAAAATAATTTCCCCCCGTCGTCGTATCGGAGGGGAAAATGTTTAAGGTGGTAACCCTGTTGCCGCATACAAGTCCCCTTCCCCTCCATATCCGCTGTGACCAAGCACCCGCGCAGAATTATCAGCGCGTGTAAGAGGAGTATTGACGTCAAAACAGCCAAGCGCAGTGAGCAAGCGTCCCGACGCTAGGCACGCGTGCGCAGTGGTTACTTTGTGGAAGCCGCGTCGCTGCTGTCAAAAAAAGGCGTTCCGATCTGCTGAACGCTGATTGGTTCAATAGTAAGGCGTCTACTCTCCGTCCATAATATCTGACACGACGACTGTATATATGAATTTCTGGGTTAGAAAGGGTTATTGTGATTCTCCGATGCGGGGGTGCTGTCGAGAGTAGTGTTCAGTCAGGGGTTTCGGACGCACAGAGAAGAAGGGATCCAATATGGAGACTGCGCGCAATACTTCGTTTCTTAATACTTAAAAAAAAAAAAAAACATAAATATTTTTCAATTAAATTCACAGATTTTCAAAACAACAGATTTATTTTTTTTTTTAAAGAAAGACTGTTAATAAATGTGGTCTGCAATGCAAATTGAATAAGAATTAAACACAAAATTAGTTCTTTTTTTGGAGGGGGGAAATAAATTTACACAATAATGACAATGGTATTTGAAAAAAATATATATAGCTAGGAAATGTGGCTAAGAGAAATTAAATTAGTGGTAATGTCGGTACCCCACAGTTTTTTTAATTGAAAATTTCACGGTTACTTAACTCCACAGTTCATTTTCTTCTCTTTAGCTTTGTAAACACTTGCAACCAAGTTCAATGAAAATGAACATCTTTAATTTTAAAAGCATCAATACCCGCATCTACATGTAGCATGATTTGATGCATAGGAATGTAAAGAAGGGTTCCATGAATGAAAAAAAGTATAAATATATACACATACATTTATCCCTCGGTTTGACGCACTTTTTTTTTTTTTTTTTTTTTTTTTTTTTTTTTTTTTACAGAATATAGAAAACAACCACACAAAATCTGAAGTAGCTGATCCAGTCTGAAAGTTCTGATTTCGCAAATAACAGACAAAATCTGGAGCAGCCGATTCAGTCTGAAAGTTCTGATTTCGAAAGTAAGAGACAATATCTGGAGCAGCTGATTCAATCTGACAATTCTGATTTCGCAAACAACAGACATAATCTGGAGTAGCTGATTCAGTCTGATAGTTCTGATGTCAAAAGCAACGAATAAACCAAACACTGGTAACCTTGTGGTACCAGAGAGTATGCCAAACAATGTCCCCCTGTCTATAATTGCATGGTTCAAAGTTTCAGCGTTTTTTGAGAATTAGTTTAAAAGCTACAACAAGATAAATGGCCTAATATATCATATACCTAGGTATAGATAGTATATGATAGGCTTATAATATAGTATATGATAGCCTTATAATATATAGTATATGATAGGATATAATAAACAGCTTGCGCAGTCGATACCTGACACGAATGCTGAAAGACTCAATGTTTTCCAGCATTGCAGGCACCCATTAGAAGATAGAAAGTTGTCAAATCTGTAACCAGCGCCTTATCCTGGAAATTTTCCTGGGATGGCAAAAAATACGAAATTGGGTCACCGTTGAAAAATATTGAATATGAAATTTGCCCCCCCCCCTCTGGAATTTAAAACTTTTTTAAAAATTGGTTATTAGTTTTAGGGTCCTCAGTTGGCCTTTTGCTCAATCAGGGCGCAGATTATGTAGGCCTATCGTCTTAGGGAAATATAGTTTTTTCCGTTGAAGGAACAGCAGTAACGGAAAGCTCTTAAATGGAAGGTCAGTTGCCCCTGTACCCCCACAAGTTACGCCATTGTCCGTGACCCACCAGAACTGTGGACAGATCCGCGATTCGATATGATTTGGTGACTTACGAAAATTCAGAGTCCATAATACTATGTCGTACACAAAGAGAACTTCAACACTCCTGACCTCAACTAATTTAATCATAATTCTCTCCCTTTTGCGTGAACATACGTAAATAAGTTTCGATACACTTTAGAACTTATTTTGTATAGGCCCTAAACTATCAACAGTCTACGATGTTTGCTTGTAACAACTTATAAATAATATCATATAGTTTATTATTCCTTATAATAGCAGTTTACGTTTAATAAGAAATAAGATGTTTTGTAAATGTAGTTGTTTTGCAACAACATCAATCATGTGTTACTAAAATCACCCAATACTAAAAGTAAGCATGTGAGATAGTTGATTTAACTACACCATTTTAACAATTTACTCTAAAATCCGTATCAAAATTTAATGTTATCTTATGTAACACAGAGTCATTTTGTTGAATTAACACAATCATTTTTATATGTACATACATGTACATAATAAGTTATTTGTAATAATCATGAATTGTATCATTTCTGGAAGTTAATACTATATAAAATATTTTCGAGCACTAAATTATGATAAAACATATAATATAGAAAAACCAAAGAAACTATCAAGAACACATTTGAAGAAATGAAGAAAAATATTTACTTTTTTCGAATATTCAAAATATCTAAAATGCTACAATAGCAATAAAAGCGCCTGAGCTCCAACCTCTAACTTTGGATTTCAAACCTTTGATTTACGGTTATTTGTGATTTTACGTTTAAAAAAGATAATATTTTAAAGTATGTGTACTTTAAATAAATTATTTATTAAAAACATCTTTTTTCTTAAAGTTTATTTTCTAAAATTATTGTTCAAAGCTTTTGTATTTTAATAAGTCTTTTCCAAAATCAATGCAAATGAAATGTCCTGTCATCTTTGGAGTTCTTTTAAACTATACGTTTGTGGGCGTTTATATTGGGCGTTTATATGTTTGCGGCCAATCCGTTCGATAATAAGATCTCGAAAACTGCAGGCTCTAGAAAGATGACGTTTTCACTGATCGATTGCAAATTTTATGTAGATTGTACAGTTCTAATTGAATATCTAAAAAACATGGCCATTATTTCTTTATTACATTTTTACGGGTACACTGGAAGTGTTGAATTTTTTTAAAAAAAGTATCATATCCTACGCATTATACATTCCAACACAACATAATTGTATCTAGGGGTTGCATATATTCAGGAGTTTGATTCATGGCCAAATGACAATGAAAAACGAACGATAATTCCTTCAGTCTAAGAAGAATATTTATTGTTTGGAGTGTTTTGCTCAATGAACACAATATATCACTGACACTATAATTAATTGTGTATGTAATGCATTTGCTTATTACATACTGCATGCAAGAAGAAAGAAAACACTGATCATACATGAATTAAAAACTCCAACCGGAAGTTGGCTCAAATCTTGTAAATGGTGCGAGATATTGAAAAAGTAATCGAAAAATATCTTCCCTTTAGAATATCTCTTGTTGATTTTTATGAAGACGTCTTTCACTAGTGTCTGTAAAGGGACGTGTTCAGATGTGAGGAATAACAAGGAGATTCATGCTCATATGTGAATGATGCCCTGTGTAGAGAGCGCAGGTTCAGCTATATAGTCTATATATTAAAATGCTAGGTTTATATGTTTGTCCGCAATTCTTTCGACAATGAGATCTCGAAAATCACAAGTGCTAGAAACGTGCCGTTTTCGCTGGTCAATTCCAAATTTTGTGTAGATTTGTCAGTTCTCAATCAAATGTGCAAAACAACTTGTCTTTATTTTTTATCTTCCACACTTTAGGCGTCGTTTTGACTCTATTTAATATTGCCACTAGGACGTTAAGGTTGATACCCTTGTGAAAGGCAACCAGTAGAGGAGCTACGTATAGCGGGTTGATGGACATTTCAGGCGCTTTGCTTTAATCTGAATGACAGAACCTATTGCAGGCTGGCAACTTCGCAGGCTTGTGGATCCACAATGAGGCGTACTCGGATATGGAATTATACAAAAAAAAAAAAAAAAAAAAAAAAAGTATTTGCATTTCGTATCATCTATCACTTATCCAAGTTTGTCACAAACTCATCCTAACATTCTATATATTAAAGCACTACATTTATATATTTGTCTATAGCAATTCACTCCCTTTGAGAGTCTTCCTGTCCTCTTAGAATGAAACTTGTATAAATACAGTGAGAAGGAGATTCACGCTCATATTAGAACTGTGCGGTGTGTAAATAGCGCAGGTTGAGATATTATATATCTTTTAAAAAATGGAAAATACTTTATGTTGTTCCTTTAAATAACTACCTTCGAAATTATTGAAGAGCTTAGTAAAATATTTACCAGTTGCAGCAAAAAACAAAGAAATTTTTATGTAAAGATGTTTGGCAAACAAACATCTGATCTTCTGAAGCAAAAACTGTTTAATTTTTTACCCAAGATTTAAATTTGCTTTCTTGTACAATGTTATTAGACTGCGTGTTTTGTTCAGAAGTTTTAAAGATATTTTTGACGAAGAGATGAATTAACACGAAACAACTTTCCAGGAATATTTTGTTACTTATTTACGTTGTCTGTTCATTTGCAGAACATACAATATTAGTAAACATTTCGTGTTCAATGCTATAGAAACTACAATGATTGTTTAAGAGAAAGGTCGAAGAAAGTGTGTTTATAAACTGCAGAAAATATATGAATTTTAAACACAAGCAACACAGAACTTCATAGCTACTGAATGTTTGGTCATTTTAGTTTTCAACCTATTGATTAAAGATGAGGAAATACTATCCATTTCGACCTTAATGTTATTGTCTTAAAATAGTAACAGTGCCACGTGTACACCACGTCAATAAGTTTGGTTTCTATGGCGTGATATTTTCTAAATTAAAATTGAAAACGGAAGTTATCTGTTTCTTCCACTTCCAGTTTTAGCGAAGAGATTAAAGTGGAGATGAAATATGTCCTTGGGACTTCGATTGATTGTAGAAAACGATTAATTGATTGCAAATAATGTAGAAAAATATGTAATTGATGCCTTGTGTAATATAGGCTCTTATAATTCCGCGCTTTTTTTTTTTATGGATGACAGTATGGAGAGAGAAGTGGAGAAATGAAACAACGTTTATATACAACACACAATAACTACACAATGACATTAGAATGGTGTTGCAGGATAACTGCATTGTATACAAACCTGCGAAGACATATAATGTATCGTGAAGCACCCTAAACGGGGGTTTAATCGAATATTTGAGAGTGAAGATGTAATGGACAAAATCATGGCAATATAGTATGACATGTATTTCCTAAACTCAGTTTGCCGTTTTCTGTCTACAAGGAAGTAGAAAGTAAGGTAGTTTTTTTATATGATTTGCATACAAGAATTGAGTTGTGAACTGTCAGTGGATAGAATGTTTGCTTTGTGGCAGCTGGTTTCACCTGATATGCGCAGGAACTGATTGTCCACAATTTGTTTGTGACAAATGTAACGAAACCAGTCCCAATTAAGCCCTTAATCTTTCTGAAGTAAGATGCCTGTTTGGAACGTGTAACAAAAATTGTAATTTTTATATAAAAAATATTGACAACATTATTCGTAGTATTTATGGTTTAGTTCTCTTTGTGTATGCAGTGCATGTTTGTGCTTTTACAAACAAAGTAGTTTTTTTGTCCCTTTTTGTATACAGGGAAGTTAAAAACTAGTTAGAAATATCACGATAACATAATATATAACACGGTATTACCACATCTGCAAATATCAACGAATATTCTCCACTATTTTTTCATTGTTTCAAGATAGGAACTGTATCCCTCACAAAACACTAGTTTAAGATGTAGTGTTATCCATGTATTATGTTCACTTTGTAATATATTGTAATACTTATTCTTCTTGCAGTGGTGGATCTAGGAGGTAAAAACTGGGTGCAGGGGCAGCCAGAACTCAGACTATTATAGGTTTATCATAAGTTTACTATAATCTTTCAAATAATAATAATAATAATAATAATAGCTTCAATTATTTTTGACACTCAAAAACTGGGAGTTAGGCCCCCGGCCCTGGGCTACACCCGCCACTGTATTTCTGGTTTTGTCAAAATTATAGCACTTAATTGGATTAAAACACTTACGTGACGAAAGAAGCATCTTCAACAAATCATCGAACATATAGCTTGTTATTCTGTACCTCAGTTTAATTTTGCTATTTACACATGTGTTTTGCATAAGTAAGTAACGAGATTTACATGTAGAGTTTTGAAATAGTGGCATTACTAAAGTAAATCTACACCCTTCTCTGTACATTTCCTTTCCTAGATGAAATGGACAAGACCAATAAAATTACTGTTGCTCTGCTTTAACGGGATCTAAATGTAAACTATATACGTAGAAACTGCATCCACATGTCTTCGCTTTATCTACTAGCTGTGTATGCGTTGTCCAAGCCAATGTTGAAATGGAAATATATAAAATGAGAAGAGAGACGAAAAACGTGTAGGATAACTGCGGGAAGAATGATTCTCTCGGACGATTACGGAGTCAAGTGCAATTTGTAAACACTATATGTCTCTGAGCAATATCTAAATGTATTTCTCCTGATGTCGTCTTTTATGTAAACAACACGAAACATGTATCACCATTATTGGTGTCTTTTTTTTTTTTTTTTTTTTTTGTTATTTTAAAGACAAACAGAGAAAGTGGCTGTGGATGAAGTGTGTTTTGTTTTTAGCACGAAGGAAGCCATACTTCTGTAGAGGAAATTTATATATTACTACCACTCCTAAAACTGTCTTCTAAAATTTAAAACTGCCTGAAATATGATAACAGTTCACTTAAGAAACAACTTTATAGATCTGTGACATATAAAATCAATATTCTAATCACACTTTTACACGTGCATACAGTGGCGGTTTCAGGGGGGTGGCCCAGGGCAGGGGTATTTTCACCACGCATATCTATGATCAATCTTAATATAGGTTACTAGTATTTTCGAAATACTGCTTTCATCCCTGTGTGTATTGAAAGTTCTTTCGGAGGATATTTTACCATTATTACTGCATTCACGCCTACACGAAGGTTACTTACGAGGTACGACGAGACGAGATAGAATTTTCGTGATGAAATACGATGCGAGACAAAGCTCTTTCAATGCAAATAGGTCCATATACTTTCCGAGATGAGACAGAATTATCGTGACGAGATATGAGACGAGACAAAACTCTTTCAATGTAAATAGTCCATAGACTTTCCGAGACTAGACATAATTTTCGTGACGAGATACGTAGAAAGCTCTTTCAATGTAAGTAGGTCCATAGACTTTCCGAGACGAGATAGACTTATCGTTATGAGATACGAGGCGAGACAAAGCTCTTTCAATAAAAACAGATCCATATATTTTCCGAGACGAGACAAAATGTTCATGACCTAGACAGAGCTTTTCCAATAGAAGCAAATAGAGTTTTCGAGACGAGGGATAATATCCACGACATCTTTTATATACGAGACATCCTCAATTCTTAACTCCTATGCAATAATGGCTACACAGCACTTTAAATTTCCCCATTACCCCATTCCGTCTCTCTTGTAATCCTGACTATTATAAGGATCTAGGTTTCTATAATATTATTGCTTATCTAATCATCATGCACCTACATACGAGTTGTGTTGTAAAATGAGCTTTTGCCATAAAATCTGTATTGCTCAGTTTGCATTATTTTAAGCACTGTTATCCTCAAAGTAGTCCCACCTCTTGGCAATACACCGTCTTAACGTTTAATCCATTTTTAGAAAGATTCCTGGAATACACTTTCTGAGATGGGGCGCAGGTCTCTCGTCGCATTGTCCTTAAATTTTCTATAGTTTAGAAAAAGTTTCGTAAACAAGAAAAAGTATACTGGGACTAGATTCGGAGAATAGGGTAGATGGGGCACAACGGGAGTCTAATGTTTTGCCAGATAACTTTGATGAGGAGCAACGCGTGAGCCGACCTATTTTCAAAGTCTCCATCCAAGCCTGGTTTACCCATAATTCAGGCCTCTTCTTGTACACAGTATCTTCAAACGCGGTAAAATGTCCTGGTACAATATTGCTTGTTTACCATCTGACTACGTGGTACTAATTCATGATAAAAAAAAATGCATTTCCAATCAAAAGACACAACCAGCATCCTTGATTTTTGACCGACTCATACAGTACTTCACAAGGAGGGCAAATCTTTCTCCTCTATTTTCTTTGTGAATAATAAGAGTTCAAAAATGGTATCTCAGAATACGCTGAGGCTTGGTCCTGCGAGAATTAAGTTTGGAATTTGTTTACAATCAGATAAACGATATGACCTCATGTACACTAGAGATGTTCAAAATCGCGAGCGTAGCTTTTGGGCTCAATCCACCTTAAGCTCAATAATTGAGCTCCAGTAAATGTGAGCACAAGCGCTGTTAGTCGTTAGCTATCTTAGAGCCTAATCCCGAGTGAGCTCGAACCCGAATGATGTTAGTTAGCCCAAGCCATTAGCGAACACGAGTTCAAGGAGTAAGTGGATGATAAATCGTGTTAGTATAAACTTCATTAATGATAGTATGCCTGAGCTCGGACTAGTGTAAGTCTGAGCCTCAATATGGTTATTGAGTCCAATCCCCATGTTGGAGTTTCAGCTCGCGCGAGCTTGAAAGCGTGGGCTAATAACAAAATGGCCATCTCTGCTTTACATTCGTCCAGGTAGATATGTAAAAACCCTTGCTTATGGGGTGATAAAGCATAACATTGGATGGATGTTATTCAAAGTTATCCAGTTTTCGTAATTTAGTAATCCTAGCCTTTGTTAAGACTTTCTTCAAGTAAGTTGTTGCTTAAAAGTTACTAAAAATAGTTTATTTTTAACTTACAATATCATTAGCGTTTAACGGGATAGGAAGTCCAAAGATGAGACATTTTAATAATCAATAACTCTTGTTGAGCTAAACAAAATGATAGGCGTGAGTGTAAAATCTCATGAGTAGTTTTCGGAAAATTGAGAAAAAACAATAAATTTGTAAATTTAAAAATTTATATTGTATAAGAATCATACCGTTTATTGAAGTGAAGCTGATACTGATACCGATATATCATTAAGTCTTCATTATAACCGCAGTTATTTGCTGCGTGATTTCAATCAGTATTGTGAACAATGTATTGTTCCACTGTGTATTCTGCACACAGTCGAATATCGTCGAATGTCGAATATCCTGAATACTCAGATTTCAGTAAGCGTCACAGACTGGCCTTTACACTAGGGATGGCCACATTTTCCGGAAAAACGGAAAACGGAAAATATTTTTTCCGGAAACCGGAAAATTGAAAACGGAAGACGGAAAAGTTTCCGGAAAAACGGAAGACGGAAAATTTTCCGGAAAAACGGAAGAGGAAACTTTTCCGGAAAACGGAAACGGAAAATTTTCCGGAAAACGGAAGACAGAAAATTTTCCGGAAAAGCGGAAGACGGAAAATTTTCCGGAAAAACGGAAGACGGAAAAATTTCCGGAAAAGCGGAAGACGGAAAATTTTCCGGAAAAGCGGAAGACGGAAAATTTTCGGAAAAACGGAAAACGGAAAATGTGATTTCCGGAAACCGGAAAACTCTTTTTCCGGAAATGGCCATCCCTACTTTACACTTGACCGTGCATTGGGAAATGATAGCATGTGTTTGCTTTTATGTACTCTTCTAATTGTAAGATTCCTCATGCTCTCTGTGCTCTTTTAGTCCTTTGCTCTTTTATTTATTGTTGCTCCACTTTTATCTTTTATTCTGACTTTTTATTGTTTTTTTTATCTATTTATTGTTATTATTATATATATTTATTATTCTTATATATTTATTATTTTATCTTTTCTTTTAGGTTTTTATTTCTCTTTTACAGCAGTTTTATTGTTTCTTATATTTTGATATATTCGTTTTTAAATTTTATTTATGGCAGTCCGTATTTGAGCAGTCGTGTTGGTCGTGACGGGAACAAATAGCCTCGATGTTGACATTCCAATTAAACTTCCATCAATCAATTTTCATTATAACAGTAGCAGAGAAGATATTATTAGTGAAATGTAGATTTTAAAAATTATGATTAACTCTGAAATTTTAATTTCTGTTTGACTAAAACGTTGTCCAAGTATAAAATGAATTCTTCCAGTTTTATGTCCCATGCCACGCTGATGATAAGATATGAAAGCAATGGTGGAATGAATAAAGTGGGAGGAAACGGGAGAACCCCGAGTAAAAACACAAACACGGTGTTTGTCCACCACAGACCCCACTTGGTGCGAGCTGGGTTCGAGCCAGGAACTCCAGCACCAGAGGTTAACACTCTAGCACTGAGCCACTGCTCTCCGTTTCTCCAAATATAAAATTTACATCAGTTGATAGGTCACACTAGCATCATGCATGAGCCTAAATTCTCATATGTAGTTTTCAAGGAAATCGAACTTTTTTTTGGCGCTGAACCGTATGTCGTTCATATCCAATAATAAGAGACGGAATATTATTTCGTTGGAATAAATTGTTTTTCATTTATGTAGTGTATACGAGGAAAAATACAATGTTAACTAGCAGATTGTATCCAGTGTTGCTTCTCCTTTTCCAACAGTGACACAAGTACTCTGTACACTCCTACTGTTTGTGAACTGAAACAAAAAAATTGTGTACGGGATGTAAAATGAAATGAAGAAAGAGCAGGCAAAAAAAAAAAAAAAGATTTAAAAAATCTTTTGGAAGGCGGAGTTAGAAGGGTAACCCAAATCATTTTTCATTACTAATGACCCGCGTCTAACCTTTTTTTTTTCTCTTTTGTTTGCTCCCAACCGACCAGGATGATCGAGTCTCCCTTTTATATATATACCTGTATGACAATGTATCTTAAAGTGTTTGGCAAAGAGTTCATTCTCTTTTTCAACGTCATAAGACTTATGTGTGATCTATCCGTTGATTTATCATATGTCTTCATTTTTGTTGTACCAGGACAACATATGTCAAACTAATATCTAAATATTTTAAATCCATTTAATGTGCGTACTTTACGACAAAATCCAAAACTCAAATAATATGACAAGACATGAGTTAATAGCACTCGAAATGATTTCTTTTAATAAGTCAACATGTTTGCTTTCATCTATGTTTAATATACATAATTAACATGTACAGGTATATATCACTTCCGAAATAAAGTGTGCTGCTTCTGTTTGCCATTTTTATGCAGTTAAAAAAGGAGGAAAGTTTAAAGTCTTATATAATGTTCGTATATAAAGTCTTATATACATAATGAACATTATAAGACTTTAAATTTACATTTGGCAATTTTCTTCTTTTTTAAGTGAATAATAAAAGCCAAATAGAAGCAACACGCTTTATTTAGGAAATGATATTACATGCGTAACAGTTTTAAGAAGTGTGCGTTTTAAAATAAACAAAAAATGGAGGTAAGCACAGGATCTCATTTTTTAAAATTATTAATTTATTTGTTTCTAAATTTAATCATTTAGTAACTTTAATGGAAATGAGATCGTAAACACGACACAAAACAGCGTGCACATTACAATACCTTAGTGCACTAAGGCCGGGTGTCTATTTTTGGCGCTTTCCATTTTTTCACATTATATTTACTAAGTACAGACGACCTATCAGTGCATCTATCTCTCATAGCGCTAAATCTGCTACTTTCAGAGTTGTTGCTGTTGTTTAAAAAAAAAAAAAAAAAACTAGATTTTGTGTACAAAGTTGTCGCTAAGCGTTGTGAGCACAAGACTTTTGGTACCTACAGCGCTCAGCGACAACTTTGGGCGTAATGAAGATACTTGGGAATATTCTTAGGAGAAGAGACGAAACACAGTTTCTCCAATAGAAACAGATAGGCCTACACTTTGCAATGTCGTGAGACATTACTTTCACTAGACTGTCTCGTGGCGTGACAGCTTCAACTCTTGTCTCATGGTTAAGCCTGCCTGTTATAAGAAAAGGACTGTTTGTTTGTTTGTTGAACTTATCGTTCCGTAGAATCCAAATCACTGTAATTATGTTCACCGGTAATCGAACAGTGGACTACATGCATCAAAGGCGCTCGGGCTAGCCACTAGACCAGCAGAGAGGGGTATGCAACATATACGAGATGTGTTAAAAAAACCTGAACTTTTAAAATAGCGCGTCGATCAGCTCAGGGAGCGCTCTGTGGCTATTGTCATTTGCCTCATTTCGCCATGGCGGTCAATCGCCGAGCTATACAGTCGCTGAAGAGAGCACGTGACAATGAAAGAACTTGAAGAACAAAGTATGTATGTGAAATTTTGCTACAGACGTGACAAAAATTTTAAGCAGAGGAGAAAACAGAGGAGAAAGATTTGTCCCGTAGAAACAAAAATTTTACAAACTTGCTAACACAAAATAAAAACATTGAGAATGGGATCATTTATATTCAAGATTAAAATCCCAAAATTTCAAAAGTGTGGCACTTTGTAGCCCCACTGGTCCTGCTAAGGTTAAGATTCTAGGAAAATTTCCTCATCATAGTGTTTTAACCCTTTTCTTGGCAAGAAGACTTACGTTCCTCAGAAAAAATACTGCATACGATTTCCGTGTCAAATAGTTGTAAAATAATGCATAATTGCACATTTTAGTTACATGTTTTATTTAGGCAAGGCTGTGACGCAATGTATCCCATAGAATAGGTAGTCACAAAGTAACAAAAAATATTCAAAAACATTATGTATCCCAAAGGATACATTGTCAAGAAGAGGGTTAAGGAATTACGTCGAAATATCAAATTCAATGTATACCTACGAATATATTACATCGGAAAAGCGATGATTTTGATGATATATTATTATCAGTTGAAAGTGAGTTTGCTATTGATTTTGATAAGGTGATTTTTATTATTAATCGAAAGTTCGCGAAAGCAATTCTTCATATCAGTTGAAAAGGAGTTTGCGAAAAGCATTAATTTCGATAAGATGATTATCATTATAAATTTGAAAGTGAATTCGCGGAAAGAATTGATTTCGATAAGATGATTATCATTATCAATTGAAAGTGATTTTGCGAAAAGTATTGATTTTGATAAGATGATTTTACTATACATACTTTCCGAAACATTCTACACTCCCATGATTCTTCAAATTTACAAAAAAGAAAAAAAAATATTTATGAGAAGTTGATTTTCTTCATCAAAGCAAGCAAATAGATAGAAAGAAGTATTACAGGTGATACTGGAAGACAGCGTTTTTGCATTTCCTTCTATTCTTCTTCGCTCAAAATAAGAAGAATAAAAGAAGACAGAAATAAGTAAATAAGAAACGATGCTGCAGATTAAGAAGAGGGAAAAGCAAGGAAAAAATAGAAAAGATAGACATCTTAAAGAAGGGGGTAAAAAATCCAATATAAATTCCCCCTTTTATTTTTTCCCTTCTGTGAATTTGAATTCTTCTAATCATTGCTCCATGAGCCGACAAAGCACTGTCTCTACCACGTGACAGAAGAAGACAAGTTCACCCCTTTATATATATATATATATATATATATATATATATATATTCACTCTTTTGAATTTCCTTTCTGTCCCATCTCCCTCATTTGCAATATCCCCAAGGGAATTTACCCTTTCTTTTCCTCTTTCGTTTTTTGTCTTGTCTTTCTAGTTTTTCTTTTAATGCTCTCTCCCTTATAGCAATATCTCTCTGTACTATCTTTCTTTCCTTCTTTACTTCTGCTGATGCGTCTTCTTCTGTTTTCTTCTTTTTGGTCTCATTTCTCTCTCCCCTCTCTTTTTCGTCATTTTCGTAGTGAAGCAACTGTCATCTTCATTCTCTTTCCCTTCCCCCTCTCTCACCGCCCCTACTTTCATTCCCTATGTAGAAATATTTATTAATGCACACACTTCTCTCCAATCTTTGCTAACAGTCAGACTTCAGAATCTTAGTTTTAATTTTGAAACTGTAAGATTACAACCGATCTCTGACAAATATACTGATATATTACGGTTGTTAAATCACAACTAAGAGTAACACAAAGCAAACATAATAATTTAAACTATTAATAATATTAATAAATAAACGTTGGTTACTTCATCCACCTTGAAAGGTAAGATAATGTCAATATGACTCAGACAATGTGTATTATTATCCCTAACGCTAACCACTCGTCGTTGGCGGATCTTAATTCAGATCCTGGTTAAAAAGGAGGAATGTCCTTATTCTATTGCCTGGGTGTTTATCCTCTGCTGTTATATTAACCCGCATGACCAATAGGCAATGTTGGTTGCATACAGGAAAGGCTTTCTTAGAAACCACGAGAAATGTGTGCATATAGGGATGGATGTCTACGTAGTTTTTTACTTGCTATTACGGTGGAAAGCAGGTAAAACAGTGTCATTGTTCTGTTTTCTCTGTATGTGTGCGTGCGTGTGTATGTGTGTGTGCAGGTGTAAATAAAAGTTCTCTTTTTAACTTTGGTATAGTTTAAATAGCTAGGGAGGAATAATAATTATAACAGTACTATTCTCATATTAAATTCAACACTTGGAATTGTTTTGTTTCCAGTTGTATACTGGTTTATCGTAAAAACGATAGTCGGTATTCTTTCAGACATTGGTAATATTGCGGAAAGAAGTCATATTTCATTCAAGTAAATGTTGATTGGTTGGATCGAAATTTAGCGTCCTTTCCAGATGTGCACCTACAGCTTTAACATGGGATCCAAACCAGCTGAGCTGCCACTGTGAATCAAACCCGCATTCCCCGTGCCTAGTACAGAGGTTGTTCAGTCTACATTTGGCCAATTTCGACTTACCCAAAAATTTAGAAGAATCCATGGCGCCAGGTCCATAAGTGCTCGATGTGTTTTCCTTGGTTCCTAACAATAGCCCGACAGCGTAATTTCCACTGTAATAGGCTTATCTGAAGAACTGGGAGGGGAATCTTGTCTCATTCCTTTTGCACAGCTTTCCAAAGTCCTTCCACAGTTGTCACACGGCGTTTTCCCAAAGCCCGCTTCAGCAATCCAAATCCACAATAGTCCATAGGACTTGCATCTGGAGATTTAACAGGTACCTCATTGAAAGGTATCACCTGTATACCACTTGCCTCCTCCATCTCCCTGTAGAATGCGATGGACGATCGTGAGGTATGTGATGAGGCCTTGTCCATGTGAATGCCCACCAGATTGCCGTCGTTTCCGTACATTGTTGGAATCTCATGCTCGTAGATCGGCCGCATGATCTGCTCCTGAAAATACTACGAATTTATTTTGCAGTTCTTCACCACTCTACGAATCTTCAGTTACCTCGGTAACAATAGCCAGTAACGACCATAAACCCTTTTGGGAAGGATTCTTTACAGACACAGACCTACCTTCTGAAGTTCTTGGCGCCTTTCTCTCGGTACATGATGACTCTCGGTTTGCCGCAGTCGGAAAGGTAAATCCATGCTTCATCGAGTGTTACGACGTACATCCACCTTTGTTTTCCCAGATGCCGTTCGTACAGCTTCCGGGCGTTACACTTTTGCTCCTTTTGGTGGGCATCCGTGAGAAGATGTCCGTGAGCTTTTATGACTTTTTCCAGCTTGAGTTGATGGTGTAACGTCCGGCTCACAGTCCCCAAAGACACGTCAAGACGATTAGCCATACACCTTTGTGTTGGCGTATTTTCTTGCATTGCCATTTGCGAAGTTTTTTCTGCATGGTGGAGGTGGCCTTGGTGCATTCCCGCTTCCTAGGCAACTTCGTTGGTGATCCAAATGGTGGAGCTTCGTTGCCCTTGTACTTTTTAATAACATTTTTATTCCACTTAAACTGATGTTGCAACCATTCTTCTTGCACTGTTTTCTAATGACAGAAACACCAAAGTGGGAGCCACAACATAACCTTCCCCAAACCGGCTTAGTTTGGGCGGCATTTTGGTCACAGAGCGGAAACCCACACAATTGGAAACAAATTTAACACAACACTCACAACAATGGTCCTGTTTTGTGCGTTATTATCGTCCGCGCGGAAAAATAACTCCGTTCCCAGGAAGCCACTGCACAACACTGCAGGACGCCACGAGCCAGGTCGGGTGAGTCCATTCTGCCCTGGAGTTGGAAGGAACGAAATCGACCAAACGTAGGCTGAACAACCTTTGTAAATGTCGTTTTAATAGGTTTGTATTACCTGACCAGGATAGCAGTGCGGTTTTGGGAGGATGGCGCTGCTGTTGTGTTTACATCAGTTTCTGGGCAACCGCGGTGGGACAGGGGAGCGGAGAGTTTCACTCTGCAGTGTATCCAACGGTTTTTAAAAGTTGCAGTTTGGATGTTATGCATAGCCTAATCTCTTTCCGCTTAATAAAGAACACCGTCAGTTATGTGGTTGTAGTGAATCATTCCTGCAGTAATGCAGATGTATTGTGAACAGTGAATGGAAATTACCAATTTAAGAACAACACAGCACAATTGACAATTCAGTGAGCTTCTACCGTGTATTAAGCAGATTGTATAAAAATTGATTACGTTTTATTGGATGTCATTATAAAATAGGAGCAACCTGTAAAACGCTGCTCGCTAGTTTGTTCGGAAGTTAATATGGAGGGTGGTTTTTTTTTTGTTTTTTTTGTTTTTTTTTTTTTTTTTTTTGCTTGTCACTTAAGATGTTCTGCAAATAACTTCAATATCTTTTGAAACTGTTTGTCTTAACTTAAGCCAGGAGCGGATCCAGGCTGAATCTTTCGGGGGTGGTCGTTCGAAGTCAAATCAAAGTAAGAGTGTATTGCAAAAAAAAAAAAAAAAAAAAAAAAAAAAAGTAAAACAACTAGAAAATGAGAAGTAGCTATTGTCTGCAATTTCTAGGACAGAAAAGGCCACATACGATTTCGAAGGTCGACATTTTTTTGAGCAAGAACGCCAATGTAAGTAACTTCTTTGACTTCTGCAACGTAAAACAAACAAAAAAAATAGTAAGGCCTACCTATTTTAAGTTTTATTTTACATTTATAATACAAAGTTGAAAATTCTTAGGTTTCATTTTTAAACTAAAAAAATATCCTATTCTGGGGGGGGGGCAATCGCCCCGATCGCCCCGCCCCCTGGATCTGCCCCTGACTTGAGCATATGCGTGAAGAGGTTTATTACGAACAGGACAAAAAGAACTGTGATAGATTGATTATAAGTAATCCGGTTAGAAACACTGCTGCTTGCATTTTAGTTCCAAAACCGGCCGCCCGCACTCGTTCACTGGTCAGGTAATACGGGAGAATTCATTGAAAGTGAAAACAAAGCCAAACTTCGTGATTATGTTTTGGTATTTTTTCTAAAACTTTTAATGAAATCGTTGGCTTAAGCAGTAAGTTTGGAAAGAACTTGGCGTTCTGGGAATGTACGACAACTTCAAAACTCTGTAATAAATTCGTATGATTAAAGTAGAGAAACCTTTGCAGAAAATGACATTTGCGATAAATTTGACATTTGTATGAAAAATCATTTATAATAATAATAATAATACCTAATAATATTATTGTAATGTATAATGGAAAAAAGCGCAGAATTTGTCTACTTCCAGAGACTGTATGAGGTTGAAACCTACACTTAAGGGAACAAAATTGCACCCTTAAGTGCACCCTAATATATATTTTAAATCAGTGTTAAACTAGCAATACAGCTGCTTAGTAATTCAGTTGCTACTGATTTAGACCAGACGACGCGAATTTATAATAGGCCTATCTTTCCACCCAAAATATTTATTTTTTAAAAGTTTATCGTTCAATGGTTACGTTTTCTAGGCTATTATAGACAGGTGATTAATCAAAGTCAATGTTTATGAAATTATTTTTTGTGTTCTCCCAACAGAATTGAACCTGAGACCACGTGCACCAAAGGTACAAGCACTAGCCATTAGACCAACAGAGACCCCTCCCTCATTCAAGCTGTTCAAAACTCCAAATGTTCCGGTTTTTCTCCAGAACGTAAGTTAAAATCATTCGTGTGATACATAAAAAAATGTCCCTCATTTATTAGTCATCTATATTGAAGTAATAGGGGTTATCTACTCTCTGTTACTCGCTGTTGGTGAGTGTTGGTCTATTATTTCCGTGTAATTAAGTCTGATATTTCTGAAAAAGTAAGTGCATAACTACGCCTAGTATCACTATATTCTAAATTTCATAGTGCGTCCTGGTATTTTACTTGGAAATTCTGGGATCCTGGCACTGGTTTAAAGTTCTATCGCAAGCATCCTGTAAGTTGATTCGAAGAGAGAGAGAGAGAGAAATGAAATGTTTGTTTGCAGAACGAATAGTGTGTCTGATGAAATGAACTCAAAATTGCAACTTGGGGACCTTCAAAGAAGAAGTAAATAATATATTATTTTGAAGATATTTAATGGTGTTCCTTAACGCCAAAATAATGTATTTTTGCGTCAGAAGAAACTTTTGAATCTTTGCGGATAACAAGAAGAAACGTGGGCTTGCCTAAATGAGTTCGGGCTTCAGGGTACATCCATGTTCTTACTATGAAATTTAGCCAGGGTCATGTTTAAAAACATATCGGTTTCATTTGCAATATTAGTTGTGACGACCATCAGTTATCAGTCGACCAGTGGCGGATCTAGAACCCAGTTTTTTTAGTGACAAAAATAATTTAAGCTATTATTTATATAATTTTGGAAGTTTATAATAATATCATGATATACCTACCATAGTTTGGAATCTGATTGCTGCCCACCCTAGTTTTCACTTTGTAGATCCGCCTGTGCAGTCGACTTCTTACAATTACGTTTCTCGAAGTTTCTCTTCTTGACTTTTTATGATTTCAAATGTGTTGACACTGTAATACACAAAAAAATAAATGCCAAGTATATGTTTTGAGAAGATTGCATCTAGACAATAGATAAACTTCCAGTGCTTCGAAATTTGAGTTGCTTTAATCAACACTTGTTAAGATGTTCACTAATATTAATATTTCACCATATGAAGTGTCGCTTTATTTTATGAGCCCAGCAAACTACTAAAGAAATGAAGTCAAGATTATCTACAAAGTCGGGGAGAAAAATTATTTTCTACATTTATAAAATGTTCAAGTATAGTGAGTAAAAATCGTCATGATTCGCACCCCCACAATAGTCTTCCTTGCTGCTTCGTTCGGACCTAACTACGTTAGCACTACTACAGAATGGAATTTGGAATTTCAGAAGTTCCTGCATTGAATTTTGAAAACGATATGAGTATAGCGTATTGCCAATGCCCATGTAAACGTTTATGTAGTACAACCTGTCAAGTTAAAATTATATGGGATAAAACAGCTCAAGACTGTGAGATGATTCTGTGTAAGATAAAAAGAGAACTATGTTTAGAAAGCAATGTTATTCAATAATATAGCAATAAATAACATGAAATATATATAAATTAGAGCAAAAATTCAGTATTAAAAATTCTAATCAATTTACTACTTTCAAACATACCTCTGTAGATTTGTAACCATTGCGTCATCTGCTTACATCTATTTTTCCTACATACAAATTGTAATATTGTGTATAGCATTGCGAGTTACTACAGAAGTGTTTAAAAACAGGAGCTGACGTGTCAATGATTACATTTGCCTAAATAGGAAACTGATAACTAAATACTCTTTATATGATTATTAAAAATTAAACGTACTAATGCAATTCAATGGAGCAACTGGGGGGGAGGGGGCGATGGTTCAATGGTAGAGCGTTTATCTCTGATACCTGAGATCCTTGGTTCGGTCCCAGCTCGTGCCAAATAAGCTTTGTGGTACACAAATACCGTGTGCATAGGTTTTCTCGGGATTCTCTCGTTTCCTCTCCCACTTTCTTCATTCCACCATTTGATTCATTTCTCATGAACACCGTCCCTTTTAAGCTAGCCGCCATTATCGTGGAACGTAAAACTTAAAGATTTAATTTCATTTTTCAAGGGAGCAAGATGAAAGAAAGAAAACTGCTTACGCGCCTTTGGTAAGCGAAACCCGGGTTTGATTCCTGGTGGAAACTCGTGTGGTATATAGCTCAGTGGTGAACGGAACGCTATACTCCAAACCAACTAACGAACCAAAGAAAGAAAGAAAGAAAGAGAGAGAGAGAGAGAGAGAGAGAGAGAGAGAGAGAGATTATAAGCTTGGGTAGGGATGGTATCAAGACGAGACGAGACGAGACTTTGTACAGTCTCGGTCTCGTCTTGGTTTTAAAATCGCCGTGTCGGTCTCGGTCTCGTCTCGAGTCAAAAATCGCTGTGTCGGTCTCGGTCTTGTCTCGGTCAACAAATGCTTGTCTCGATCTCGGTCTCGGTCTCGAAGGCCAAATCTCGGTCTCGTCTCGGTCTCGTCTCGAAAGTTTCGAAATAAATAGGTGAAATTAAAACTGTAAAAATATTATTATTGTAAAGTCTGTCGTTTCTGCTTCTTATTTTTGGCCTGATTCTTGACTTAGAATTATAGTATGGTGTACTTCAGAGCTAATTTGCTAGCGCTGATGCCTTCCATGCGTGTGTTCTAGTTTGAATCATCAGTGGGTATATCATATCTGAGATAAAATTCTAATAGTAACCTATATTTCACTTTCTGCAAAAGACTTTCTCATATGGCCTCAGTTTAATAGAGTTAATTAAACTCTATTAAATTAACTTCAGTACTATACAGTAGTTTATTTCCTTCCTTAGAATAAGAATTGTTCAATACCTCCTAACGGATAACGCAACACATAGCAGCATGAATGTATTTAATCGTACCGAAATTGAAATTTTACAATTTCTCATTTATTATCCAATACGTTCTGTTTTCACTGTCATTTTAAAAACATAATATAACGTTCATTATCTGAACAAATAGGGTAAATTATTACTACAATATAGAAATATTTTGTTTAAAATTGATCAAATGCTTTATTACCGTTTCACATGTACGTGTTTAATTGACACCTTATAAGACGAAATTCCTCAACTTTGTGGTGGGAGCTACGACACTCATCTTTGCTATGTGTGGCCTCGGGTTGCATCACGAAACAAGTTAGATTGAAAGTCAGATGTTTCGCATAGTTCGCGTCTAAATTTAAGTACATTCTGTTTCTTATACAAGTTCCTAAAGTTGTAATGTATTACATACGCATACGTATATCCACTGCCGTAACATAGATTAAGCTTATTCCTAAGCTCTTAGCGGTGCATGTGATCTTTATCCGAGAAAACCAATCGTGCGTTCATTACGTTGAAATTTTATATTGATTGAAAATTACTTGCAAAACATGAACATACATATTATATAAGTTTATAGGTAATTCGAGCTAGCTGTATGTATTTTCTCTCTCTCGCCAAAACAAGTGATTCTGAACTTTCTAGTTTTTTTTTGTATTCATTTTCTTAGTTTTGCAGCAACATGAAGCATTAAATAGTCAAATATATATATATATATATATATATATATATATATATATATATATATATATATATATATATATATATATATATATATATATATATATATATTTCGCTGTACGACTTTCGTTAAATTTTGGATCCAATTTTACCAACAGTAGTGGGACATGTTGACATTTGTCCATTAGCTACATGTCGATATCAACATACACACTGGCCACATTATAATATCGATCATGCGATCCCACTACTGACATTCATTTAGTTTACCCAGTTTCTTAGTTAGTCACATTGCACAATTTCAACTTGGCCTTAGTTGTTGCATCCTTATCGATATGCAACCGTGCACATCATTTTGCATTGGTTCGAGGGAATATTATTGGTGAATTCGCAATGCCTTTCATGTTCTTGTCGCTAATCCTTCCATTTCCGACGCTTTGAATTCAAGTTTACTGAGTATGAGTGTATTTCTGGGCAATTTTCGTTGTTTCCACACATGTGAATCACCCTGCTTCATCTGTTGTTCTCTACCGACACTCCAGAAGTCTTCCTAGAGTATTTGAGTACAAATTCGCTGCATTTAATACTCAGAATGTCACTGTTGGCCAGCATTCCTACCTGGCGATTATGCAACCACACACAACGGGCATGAAGGTGTCCGCCATTTTGTATTTGTTCCTGATATCGACTTAATACAAACGAATTATTGTTACCTGGTAGAAACCCTATCAATTCATATCCATTTAGACCAATTTTCATTTGGCTAATTATCCGGGACTCCCTACGTTCTTTGGGGAATCCCTTGCGCGTGCATGGTAGGATTGTGAAACATGCAAAATTCAATACAGGAGGTATGACTTCTTCAGTGAATTTTTTACCCGCCCTCTTTACGTTGGATAGTTCCCGAACCATTGGCGTCCGAAAGTAATTTTTCCCACGCTTTCGGCACCTTGTAAATCCGAAACTATGTGCGATAGCCGAAAGTTCAAGAGAACTTTTTTTCTTGTCTCAGTGGCAGGAGTCACCTCCCAAGAGTTGTGACACTTATTTTGCAACACCCGATATATACATATACACACACACACACACACACACACACATATATATATATATATATATATATATATATATATATATATATATATATATATATATATATATATATATATATATCTTAACATTAGTGATAGACTATGTTATTTCTAGTGGTGTAATAATGTGAGTCTAAAGCCATCTTACTACTTTGAAACTACTTAGTATACTTTGAAAAACAATATTATAGATCTTAGTTAAGGAACCGGTTTTTCGTTTCTCCTGTAAAATTACGAAATTATGACTTGGTTTAGTTTACCTCTGAGGTCTCGACATAAAATCATCACCATCATCATAATCAAGCATTATCAATCCACTGCTGGATGAAGTTTTCCCAAGTTTTCTCTACAACCTGGGTAATTCTTTTCCAGATTACTCCCCAGTGGTTCCTGATTTTGTCACAATTTCTTGTATGCGGACATTTCCTAGGCTGTATTTGTCACGTGGTATCCAATCTAAAATTGTTTTCGTCTATCGATCATAATTTCGTCTTGCAATATGTCCATCTCATTTTCCAGTCTATTTTAAACATTATTTCATTAGTACCAGTCATTAGTTGCCAAATAATTCATTTCTATATATTTGGGCTACAAATTCATATCCTCTACTTTTGGAGCACAGACACGCTACTTTTTGATCTTCGGATCTGGCAACACTGACTCAATTATTTAAATCAACACAATGTAGGAACCCCCATTTGCTGTAATGGCTAGTACGCTTGATTTTGGTTCGCATGGTCCCGAGTTCGATTCCCGGTGGCGGTAATGTTCATTGACCGAAGTTTTTCGGATTCCACTATGATCAGTAACTCCACGTCTCCTTTAGCCGCCCTAGCATAATCGTGAGACGTTAAACTTAAAACAAAACAAACCAAAAAATCAACACAATGTGTATTACTAACTGTAAGTCTTTGAATAATTGCATATAGCTATATGGTATGGATCGAGTTTGAGGTGGTCGGTGGTCAAACTATAACAAATGAAATGCAGTTAGGGTGTAATTAAAATTTTAATAAAGCAGCATCTAAAAAATACACCAGGCCTAAGGCTTAGGGAGAACAACTAGTGCTACTGAAAAGTTGCCAGTTACGTTTAATTTCAGTTACAATTTGCTTTTACAAGTATTGCTGGAACGAAATCTTTGACATTAACATTATAAGTAGCCCAAAGACTATGAAAAACATCGTGCTTTGAAAACATTCTTGCACCATAAAACAAATTACGAGTAATTTTAAAATATTTTGCACTTTAGCTACGTTATTTGAACTATATTTATAATAATATTTAGCAATTTATTTAAGTTCCCAACACTGCTTAAAATAATGAACTGCGACTTGCTGTAATTAAAACTACTGAACACTAATGTTATAATGTTCCTGCCATTTGAGTTATTAGAGATCTCTAAAATGTTGATGTTAGTGATATGTATTGTCCTTTGTTACACTGAATAATATATGTGCTTTTGTGGTTTAATTTAATATCTAAATTAGAAATATGTAGAGCTCTTTCGTGGCTAAGCAGTTAGCCTATGGCGTGAGAGACCCGGGTTAGATTCCCGGCAGGAGCTCATGTGGTTTAGATTGAACGTTAATCAGTTGGTTCAGTCTCACATAACCTCGCTGCTGAAAGAGGCGTTAAACTCAATTAGAAAATGAAATAAAATTTTTGAGTTTTACGTTCCACGGTTATGCCGGTTAGGCTAAAGGAGACTGTGATGATGAGAGATGAATGAAATGGTGCAATGAAGAAAGTGGGAGGAAACGGGACAAACCCGAGAAAACCCACGCACTAAACTAAATTAACTGAACAGAAATATGTAATATCAAACGTAGTGTAATTTGAGAAATTAGAACTTTATGTTGCGTTGGCAACATTGCTTGTTTATCTAGTGGTATTGCAGAGTATCTAGAAGAATTTCCCCTTCCATATTTCACACAGCATGTTAAAAAAATTCAGCATTTTTAATATATATGACTATTATATATAACTAGATGAAATACCCATTTTTCGCATGGGGCCAGTATTTGGAAGTCAAGGCCTTGGGAGTATCACTATCTCAGCAATCGCGAAAACTATGTATTTGACACTAATATCGGTCATTTTGTATTATTTTTACATGTCTCGGTACCCCCTCCCCAGCAGGTGAACCCCGGCCCGCATGCACTGGTAGCTGAATTTGAAAGTCATCGCTAATGGAAGTGACACCATTGATCTCAACGACCGCAAAAACTATACATTTGACACTAATATCGGTCTTTTTCTACTACTTTTGCATGTCCCGGTAAACGCCTCTCCTGATTCAAAATTAAAAAAAAAAAAAAAAAAAAAAAAAAGCTTCTTCTTTGTCTGAGGCCTGGGACATGATACTTGTCACCCAAATTTCGTAGCTCTTGGACTCTCGTCTGGTCTCCAGGTCGCACACAGGCAATCAGAAAGACAGGCACGCAGGCACACAGACAAACAAACTCTTCCTTTTACTTATATTAGATATGATATACAGGCGAGGATCCAAGGGGAGTGTTAAAGGGGTTATACCTCCCCTTGACGCTCAGCTATACACTGTATAATATAGGCTTCAATCCTACTTCTTTCTTCACACTGGATAAAATGTCAAACTATGGTTTAGCCCCTCCGTCGATCATATCCTGGATCCGCTGGTGTATATATATATATGTTGAGAGAGGGAGACAGAGATGACTATACACATCAGCAGTGGATTTTCTTTAGGGAGAGGCTTGAGAACGAGTAAGAAATATTTGTGTTGTACGTGCAATGCGAAAAAATGATCATAAATCTATTTCGGGAGGGGCTTCAGTCCGATAGTCATCCCCTAAATACGCCGCTGAACATTAGTCAACTGTTCCCATATTATCTAATACAGCAACGAAAGAAATTTTGAGTAAAGGTCAATCTTAATAGTTGTCTATATCAATATTCGAGACGAGACCGAGACTTTCGAGACTGACCTAAGTCTCGTCTCGGTCTCGTCTCGATTTATAGAGCTCCGTCTCGGTCTCGGTCTCGTCTCGGTAGATAAAAGGCCGTCTCGGTCTCGGTCTCGTCTCGGTATATAAGAGGCCGTCTCGGTCTCGGTACCATCCCTAAGCTTGGGAATGACTTCAGTAGTAGATTTTGGTTGAATCGGAGTTTAGCGTCCCTTTTTGAGCACCGAGGCAATATGAGACGTGGACCTACAGCTTAACGTGGGATCTGAACCACATCAGCTCCACCGGGAATAGTGACAGGATAGAACTTATTTTTTAATTTTTACAGCTCGTCAATTTACAAGACTAAGATTCTTAAGACTTTTGCTTATAACTTTACAATAATATCCCTAAGAGTAAATGAAAATGTGTAAATTTAGAATGCCACTTAAATTAAAAGATAATATTTTCAACCCCTTTGCTACCCCATCATCCCCTAAACTCTTTAACTCAGCTATATGCAGAAAAATTAATCATAGTCATCATAGGTATTTTGCCATTATTGCAGGTCTCTTACCGCAACTGAGAAGCCTTGATTGGAGGCCCTCTATGCTCCACTATCAGTAACCCAGTCCTGATAGTGACCCTAGTAGCAAGAAAGCTTTCGGCCAGTTGGCGCGTGCTTGGCTTTTGGTTTTCTACGCTTGCACTTGAAACGCATGCTTTCGTGCGATCTGCCTTTTCTTGTACTTGCAAGCGATGCTTTAGACCCTTTGCAGAGTAACTGCCCGTTGATTGACTATTGACTTGACTTGTAAAACGCTTGCATCAAGCTTGAATGGAACACAAAATCCAAGGTTGCCCCACGTAACTTCGTTACTGGAATCCAGCTTGCGGCTTGCTTGCACGTTTTCCAATCAAGCTGGATGCAAGCTTGGTCGACTTGCAATTCAAGCTTGCAGCAGGCGGTTTGCAACTTGTCTCTGCTACTAGGGGATGCACACAGTAATAATAGTGACACACATATTCTTAACAGCGAGACACGTACTCCTAACAGTCACCCACATAATATCCTTAATTAATCCTTTTTTCTAAGTCTCTTTCTCGAACTGTGGAAAGCATCCACAAAAAATTTGCTCAAAAGGTTTCCAGAAAATTAAACCAAACAATATCCCTCTACAGATCGATTATGTTAACGTTTGATAAGCATATTAAAATATATAGTGTGTCTCTAGCTTATCATATTTTGTGCTAGAAAATGTTCTTTGATCTATCGTTGTAGTGCCATGTGTACACCACGGGAAGCAGTTTGGTTTCTATGGCATGATATTTATAAACTAATATTGAGACCAGAAGTGATAAATTTCTACCGTTTTAGCAGACATTAGGGTGGAGATGGAATCTTGTTTTCTTGGTGTGCGTAATTGCTTCCAAAAAACAATTTATCGCTTTCCATTACTGTTTTACTACAGCGGTCAACGAAAACCGGAGGTGGTTAATTTCTGCTACTCCCAGTGTGAATATAGGCTTAAAAGAGACGACGGTACCCATTCTTAGAATGCTAAATCGAGTCTAGAGAGACAGCTTCTGGCTATCTTTTACCGTTTTTATTCTATGCAGATCAATATTGAAACGGGAAATTGTAACGAATTTCTATCACTTAAATTTTAGTAGAGTCAAGGATCAGCGCCGTAACTTTGACTTTTTTCTGGGGGGAGGACAAGCATTAATATTTGCCCCCTTACAAAAAGTTGTTTCGGGCCCTCCCGCAAAATTCTAAAGTAGGCTCCTTCAGTCCATCTTTCTCTTACTGATTTTGGGCCCCCCGGAGCCTATGGGCCCTCCTGCATGCCCCTGAGCCCGTTCCATACATGACAAATTAAGGGGACAATATTGACAAATCTCAAAACCATACGAACAAATATTATTTCTAGGGCCCTAATAGTAGACTTTTTTTTTTTTTTTTTACTGAAATGGGCCCACGACTCATTTTTATTTTATTTACCTTTTGTGTGCTGTTTTGTTTATGTAATGTAGTGAACCTGTTTGATGCTTCATTTATAATTTCATGTTCGTATCGTATATGGAATAAGAAACTTTTGTCTTAAGTGGGTCCCCTTCGAAGGGTGGAGAGCTTCCCTGGGAGGACAGTTGTCCCCCTGCCCCTTACAAGTAACGGCCCTGTCAAAGATGGAGATTAAATATATTCTTGGGACGCTTAATCAATTGTAATAAATCACAAAGCTACTGAGAAAAGCACGCCTTCTGTGCTTTTGTTTCTGTTTACAAAATCTTGATCTTTAAAATATACGGCAATATGGTATCAATGTAAAATTCCATTTTATGGCAACAGAAGTGGGTCTTACGTAATCTTCAAAGTAAAACGTTGATTTTTTTTGGTCGGCAGACATACAAAAGGTTAACAAACATTATGTAAATCAAGCATGGTAAGCACAACATAGAAAGTTTAATTCCAATAACAAAAATTCTTGAAGTTTTTATCAAGCTTTAGAATTATCTTATTGGGTGTAGACTTTATTTGAAATTAAAATATATAGATATAGTATGTTAATTTTCTCACAGAAAGAAAAAAAAATCCTTAAAACTTCAATATTTGCTTGCAGATGGAAAGAAATACAGTTATATTAACCGTATCAGCTAAATATCAGCTAAATGTTGCTTGATACCAGAAATACTTTCTAGACCTGACGTCTAACGTTGTATATAAATGTCTATAAAATAAGAAATTCGATTGACCGATGCCATGATCGCAGGTCATTAATAACAGTCGATAGAACCTTCCATGTGGCATGACTGATTGGTTAATCACCGTTACCAAGATAGGGTTGTTCTAAATTCTAGGCTACTCACTATCAAAGATTTTCAAAAATTAAGGTCATAAGTGAATTGAAAAGGTTTACACGGTATTACTACTACTACTACTACTACTACTACTAATAATAATAATAATAATAACGACTACGGATTGCTCTCGTTTAGAGATATGCACGCAGCTTTACAATAAGTACATTTATTTTCAAACAAATTGGTAGGAAACCGATCCACGAATTATTTCTCGTAACAATAGGGATCTACGTATAAACAGAGGTGCTCATCAACCTCAAGTGCTTGCGTGCAATTCCTATCCCCCCCCCCCCGTTTTTTTAAAGTAGTATGCGAGACCGAAGTTAGTTGTGACAAAATCAAGATAACCCGGTTTGCAGGCCCATATCCAGGGGGTCTAGGGGAGCCGGCCCCATCCTAATTTTTTGCTGGCCCCCATAACATTTTCACGGTAGGCTTGCCAATGAACTATAATATGGTTGGATTGGGCCCCCCTAACTTCAGCCGGGCCCCTTACATTTTTGGACTGGCTACCAGCCTGCTGGTTTGTAGACTAAATTTTAATCAATTTCGATTTTTTTTTTAACATGGCACCATTATGGTAGACTATACTTCAAGTTGGATTGGACCATTTTCAATCAAAAAGTATGTGCTCCCAAGAATTTTATGGACGCAACTGCATTTTAAAGCTCCTCTGTGCACACCTCTGCTTAATGGTTAAAATTGGAACAGAAAGGTTTGACGTACAATTACATACAAACGTATATCTATATAGAAGAGAGAAAATTACTTTATGTTTTACAATGTATAACGACGATAGACATCCACGCAATGTGGATACCCCGTGCCTAAACCGGCTTAACAGATATAGGATTTTTGGCTTCAATGTAATTATATTCTATAAGGACGAAAATGAATTATTTTTTGACGCTGGCTCCAAATAGATATAATTTTTAGTAGCACCTTATCTTGCTTGCTTTATGGGTATGCAATGTCGAAACCGGAATTTCTTAATTTCCTAATTCCCCACTTTCAATAAGGTATAGGGACTTCCGGTTTCAATAGGCTAAAAAGGATAGAGATATAGATGAATTCTCGAAATGCTGAATCCATATAAGTCTAAGGGACAGATAGAGCTTTTCGATTACACGTTCAATATTTTTATAGAACTATAATATAGTTTTGAAGTTTAACGGACGGAGAGAGTCTTCGTACGATACTTCCCATAGCCTGCTTGCGAATAATGTAGTTTGAAAGTGTAACGGACGGACAGGGCCTTCATATGATACTTTCGATATTAGGCAAGGGGAGTTTGGAAATCTAACGGACGGACAGGGTCTTCCTGTGATACTTTCGATATTATGCAAGAAGAGTTCGAAAGTCTAACGGACGGACAGAGTCTTTCTATGACACTTCCGACATTATACAAGGAGAGTTCGGAAGTCTAACAGACGGACAGTGTCTTTTCATGATACTTCCAATGTTATGTAAGGGATGTTTGAAAATCTAACGGACGGACAGGGTCTTCCTATGATACTTTCGATATTATGCAAGGAGAGTTCGGAAGTCTAACAGGCGGACAGTGTCTTTCCATGATACTTCCAATGTTATGCAAGGGGAGTTTGAAAATCTAACAGACGCACAGGATCTTCCTATGATACTTTCGATATTATGCAAGGAGAGTTCGGAAGTCTAACGGACGGACAGAGTCTTCCTATGACACTTCCGACATTATGCAAGGAGAGTTCGGAAGTCTAAGAGGCGGACAGTGTCTTTCCATGATACTTCCAATGTTATGCAAGGGGTGTTTGAAAATCTAACGGACGGACAGAGTCTTCCTATGACACTTCCGACATTATGCAAGGAGAGTTCTGAAGTCTAAAGGATAGTCAGCTTCCAGTATGACTTCCCATACTTATCCATGTGATAGTTTACATCTCTAATGGACGGACAAAGTCTTCACATAAAACTGGTCATACTTATGTGTAGCATAGTTTGGAAGCCTAGAAAGCGCTCCAGTAAATGTATTCTTTCGACGATTGGTTACCAGGCCCGTATCCAGGGGGGTCTAGCCCCCCCCCCTAAATTTTCGCTGCCCCCCACTAAAATTTTCACGGTAAGCTTGCAAATGCACTATAATATGGTGATGAACTATAAATGGTTGGATCGGCCCCCCCTTAATTTCAGCCGGGCCCCCCCTACATTTTTGGGCTGGCTACCGGCCTGTTGGTTACCAAGGTAATGAACTACAGGAGGATGTACGGATTTTTGGAAACTCATTCATTACACTTGATAAGGATAGGAATGGCATGAGATTATCACCAGATGTTTCTTTTGACGTCCAAGACTTGAAAATATGAAAAACACTATCAGAAGGTTATATGTTTCACAGAATACAAATCTATCACGACATCAGTAATATTGGTGATGAAGAAAACTAGGAGTGGGGAGAGATGGGATATATGAACCACTAAAACAACATAGAAAATTAGATATAGACTATACATCAACAATATGTAAGCAAAAATGAATGGTCAAGTTATTTGATTTACTACTTCAGTAAAAAAAAAAAAAAAGTTCCTGTAAATGAGGTATTGCAATTTTTTGAACCGTACATAAAAAATCTTCCATGTAACCACATTTATTTTTCCCCTCTGAAACTATTTAATTTTATCCTTTTAAAAAAAAAAGGAAAAACACATTAAAGATTTTAAATCTGTATTCCTCTTTACGCTTTTATTCACAACATGAAGTGTGTAGTATGCAACTGCTAATAAACTCGAACAAATTTTCGTATGGGTTAATTAAACGTTTTTTGTTGGTTCGTTTTTTTTTTTTAAAAAAAAAAAAGAAAATATCTTTTATATTACTTTGGTATTATTTTCAAGGATTTTAAATGTATCTATACAAAAGGAGTTTTATATTTTTACGGTAATAAATCGGTACACAATTAATAATATCTTTTATTTCTTTCTACTAAAAAAAAATGTACTGACTTTGTATACTATACCTTCGGGGGTGGGTGAATAAGGGAAGCCAGCCTTTGACAGTTCACCCCCTTTTTAACGTTCCGAATCCCACCCTCTGGGCAGTCCCTGCCAAATGCAAACTCCTCCCACATGCTCCGCCCTTTCTCTCTATCAACCCCTCTGTATGACGTATGAAGAGTTGTCGACGAGGGGTTGAAAGCAAGGGGTGAACAAAATGGATTTTAAAAGAAAAGCATTAGAGAACAGGGTGAATGGTTACTGGACACAGGGATGGAAATCGAATGTTAGTTACCATGTTTATACAGAAATTTTATAGTTTGTGCGGGAGCATAATTTAAATTGTCACCATGCAAGAAATAATAATAATAAGTAGAGTACCTGATACTGATATTAAGTAACTCTCTTTTCCGAAGGTATCATTACGTGTTACTACTTAGTTATTGACCAAAAGAAGTTTTTTTTTTTTTTTTAAAAAAAAAGAAAAGAAAAGGAATCTTCTTAAAATTGAGTTGGAACAACTTGTGAAAAGAACAATATTAAATATACGCGTATCTTTTCTTTTTCATTCTAAAAAAAAAAAAGAAAGAAAGAAACTGGTTAGTCCATTCTTCGAGAGTATGTCTCATTAGGAATGCGATAGAAGGTAAAGCAGGAAGGGGAATACATCGAGAATCAAGAAAGAGACCAAAATCAAGACGAAAAGTGCATTTTACAACTATAGATGAGACATGACGATTCTCGTCTCGTATTAGCGTTATATAATTTACAGTATAAAAAACTATAAACTGATAAAGTGATTGTACAAACACAATGAAGAGTATTTATCAACACTTAAAGATCCACAATCTACACCACTAATTGACTAAATATAGTTTAAATGTTCTTATATCACACTTCGTGCACCTCTCGTGCCGCTGAAGGATTCTGTTATCTTCGAGATGAAATTAAGAAGAACATTTCTACATTTTGGACATTGAGTACATTTTTTTTTTTACGTAAATTTACAAAACGAGACGAGAGAAGAAACTTTCCGAGAATCGAAACGAGTCGAGAATTCGACAAAAAAGTTACGAGATGGGATGAGAAAACTTTATTTGTCGTTTCGAGTACAACAGTAATTGACGTGACCAAGATTGAAAATTTGCAACTCTTACGTCTAAATGAAGAACTAGTTAGAAACTGTAGGGCTGTGCGATACCTGAATTTAAACACTGGAAAGCAAGTAAATAAAATATCGAAATTTGATCGATATATCGAAGTAAGGAAAAATATCGAGACATCAAAAAAAGAGTGAAATATCGAAAAATGCCAAATTTTGAATATCGAAAATATCGAGATATCGAAAATCAAAAATATCAAGTAAAGATAAAAATTTTGAAAAATATCCAAATATTAAAATATTGAAAATCCGAAAATCTTGAAATTTCTTATACCGAAACATCGAAGAATATCGAATATCGATACATCGGACAGTAACATTTTTTGATATCGATATCTTGATATTCACAAATATCATTCCATCGATAAATGTATCGAAATATCGCTTATCCCTTCCGTACTGTGAGGAGAGTTCTTTATTAACGGCATCTAATCAGAGAGTGATGTATAATAATAATAATAATAATAATAATAATAATAATAATAATAATAATAATAATAATAATAATAATAATAATAATAATAATAATAATAAAACTTCCATTCTCTGAAACATGATGGGGAATTAAGTACAGTGTATTTACTGGACGCAGTTAGACCATCATGCAAGATAAACCATTTCAGTGTGGGTCGTTCCTCACCAGACTATTCTATCTCCAAGGGAGCTTACAGAATCACACCACCGGAACAAGCTAAATAAATAATAAGAAAAGTAAACGAAATGGAAATAGTACTTATATACCTTCATACTTTTCCTTTGGCTATCAAGATACTCTGCTTTTTATTTATTCATTAGTTAGTTTGTTTGTCTATTCATGAGCATCAATTAATTCAGCATCAACCTGATAAGTGATGTAGGAGCAAACAATTAAATTTTAACACAGGCTACAATTATTTTTTAATCCATAACACCAAAACAAAGAACAGTGTCTCGTGTTAATTTTGAAGCCATACATGTTCAATATTGCATGATCAATATATACGCGCACATTGTGTACTTGAAATTTTGAAATTATTTTGTTAAGAAAATCTTACGGGAATTAAGCATTATTTCTAGAAATAGATTTTAGAGAATATAATATATTAATTGAATTATTTTAAAAGAAAATCTTACAGAAATTTATTACAATTTCAAGAAAAATACATTGTTGAGAATAATGTCTTGTATAATATTACTTGGTAATCTTTTGGGACAATCTTATGGAAATTGTCATAAGTTCTAGATTTTAAAAACAGCGATGTAATATGGTAATTGGAAATGTTTTGAGAATATCATTCGGAAATTTAACACAATTTATAGGGGAAAAATACAATGGATGAATTGAATGCTGAATTGAATACACATGTTACAATGTATAAATTGAAATGTTTGAGAAGATCTTATAAAAATGTAACATTTTGTAGAAAAAGAATTAGAGAATATCGGAAATATATAACTAGGTATAATAAAATTTCTAACAAAATATTTTGAAAACAGTGTGTTATATTATTTAAAATATTTTGCGATAAGGTTATGGAAATTTAATACAATTTCTAGTAAAATACATTGTTGAGAGCAATGTCTTGTGTTACCGGTATGCTAGTTGGTTATCCTTTGAGAAAAGCTTATGGAAATTAATAAAATTTCTAGACTAAAAAAAATGTTATTGGTAATGTTTTGAGAAACCTTATGGAAATTTTATACAATTTCTAGGGAAAATGTAGAACAAATTGTTACAAGATATAAATTGAAACATTTGAGAAAATCTTATAGAAACTTACTATGATTTGTAGAAAAAGAATTAAAGAAGAGCATGTTAATCATATATTAAATTGCTTTCCTTTCAGAAAATCTTCTGTATATATATATATATATATATATATATATATATATATATATATATATATATATATATATATATATATATTTCCAAGAAAATATTTTGAAAACAATGTGTTATGCTATTAAAAAATACTTTCAGATGAACTTAGGGAAATTTAATACAATTTCTAGGAAAACAAATTTGAAGAATAATGTACTGTATTATGTAATAATTGGAAGCAAGGTGTTTATGAAGTAAAAATGTTAGGAAAAAAAGTAAATATTTATGACCATAACAGCTTACAGAATTATGAACTTAAATATGACCTGAACATTAATTGTTATCAGACATGTTTATAGCGTCATCATTTTCCCTCCTTTTTGTTTTGCTTGTAAATAGGAAAATAATTTCGTTTTAGCCTGTTCTGGTGTTTGTTAGTATAGAGTAGCATATATTATATACGTGTATATGCATTTTTACATACTTTTTTATAGTCTACTATTCCTACTGTGGTATAATTACATCATATATTAGTTTAATTTTAATTCTTCTCTAAATGTTTGTTAGCTTCTATATTGCTATTGCTACTACTACTACTACTACTATTATTATTATTATTATTATTATTATTATTATTATTATTATTATTATTATTATTATTATTATTATTATTATTATTATTATTATTATTATGTTTCTTTTGAAGTCAGTCAGAGTATCAGAGATCTTTACTGATTAGTTTCCGATTATTTATTCAACTTCTCTTTGGGCAAACTTTGAACATTCATATCTTGAATTTGGTAGAGTTATTTTCATTATTCTCACTCCCTACGAAGCATGTTGAAAAGATAGAGGGGCAGTATTGCCATATTTCATTTTATTGCCTCTCATTTGAACTCATTTTTAGGAGTTTGTTTCACGCAATTTTGGTCTGAATGGCAATAAGAGATTAAAAAATAACTGTGACTAAACTCCAAATTTGATGACTTGTAACTCGGGAAGCAAAGATCTACATTACCCTTCCTACTGGTTTAGTGCCTACCGCTCAAGCTTTTGGTGCACGGGTTCCCGAGTTAGATTTCCGGTAGGAGACTCTTGAAAATTTACTTTAAACTCTAGATCCACACCTAGCATAGCCTGGGTGCTGAAAAGGAACGCAAAAGACCTATCAAAGTCCTCCATTCATTATATTTTAAATGCTTACTAAGTTCAAAGTCTACCAGAATGCCATGTGAAGTTAAGATCGAATGAGTTTCATGAATCATACACTGAAATAGGTTGATTAAATTTTTTGTGTTGCCTACCAGTTTAGATGAAACGAGAAGCAGGTTTTCTAGTTTAGTCTCGTTAATTCTGTAGAAGTATAATCTTGTTCCGATTCTCGAATAGTTTTTATCGACATGTCTCGATTTTTCTCGCCTCGGTTTGTAAATCTTGATATAACAACATATAAACCAAATTTATTGTTCGAGTGTATTGTATAATGACTTAACTATCTTTAACGTTGTTAAATGTTCTTCACTGTGCTTGTATATACAATCAATTTACCAATTTATAGTCTTTACACTATGTCTCATGTAACATTAAAACAGTTTCTGAGATCTAATACTTGGGTAAACTAACGTTGCCCATTAAACTCGAGACATTTCTCATCTCGTCTTGATTCTCCCTTCGAAAACGAGACGAGAATTATGCTGTAGACATGAGTAGTGATTTTTTAAGGGAAACATTTCTTCAGGAATGAAAATTTCTAATAAGTATCGAAACCCAAGTAATCATGTATTTATAATGTTGAATGTCTTTGATTTTATGCTTCATGTATGTTTTTTTGTTTTATTGTTATCTACAATAACGTAATTATCTCCTGTTTTAAAAACACAGTCGTTCTCTTGAAGGTATACCCGGGTGTTTTAGAACTAATTGTCAATGTATTTCTCTCTTTCTGTCCCTCTCACACACAAACACACACTGCAAGCATTGACTAATAAATGTATTCGAAAATTTCTCCTGAAAAATTAATTTATTTTTATATCTCACTATATTTGGCTGGTTCCAGTGAATAACCGACTAAGTCGGGAAAAGTAAATTTTACAGGAGAGCAGTTTCAAGGTAAATTTTACAGCAGTTACCTGGTTAATTTTGACATAATCATACGCTATAACTTCCTCAATTTTAAGAATTCGCCTTAGCCGCTTCTACACAATGTAGAACTCACCAAAAGAAGCTTATAACTGTAAAATCTCAATTTTCAAAACGAGTCGACTTAGCCGGCTATTCACTGGAACCAGTCATTTATTTCAGTCATATTTCCTCAATGTTAGATTGTTTACAGTTTCTTCGTTTAAAATTTGTTTTTTAAATACACACACACACACACACACACATACATACATATATATATATATATATATATATATATATATATATATATATATATAGTATTTACGGGGAAAATGCACATTCGGGGAAAATGCGCAGTACTATGTTTAATCCTGAATTGGCAATATTGACTAGCATGGTGAGTGTTATGTTGAAGGGAGAGGTATAAAGGAGTTGCTGCAGACAAACAGGACAAATTGGATGGTAAATAGGCTTTCAAGTGTTATTGGTGTATTTCAGTATTGTTTATTATAACATTAGGATGTGGTACAAACAATTACTAGAAGAAATCTGTGTGTAGCTGTGATAATCAACAGGCATGCGCGTCAAGTATAAAGACCGGCTTGTGAAACGCTGTCGCACCCATGGGTGTGACAAGATCAGTGTGTCAGTGCCAGTAACCACAATGTTTATTTATGTTTTGGGGGAAAATGCACAGATCCATGTACGGGTAAAATTCGCATATGCGCAAATTGCCCCAACAGTGTGATGTGAACAAAATTATAAAGTATTAAAATATACATCGAATGTAGCCTGAGTACCTGGTAGGTTAATATATAATTTCAGTCCCACATAAGAAAAAGGCTTGTGTGAAAAAACTCAAACACAATTGATAACTTTGAATTTGTAAACCAGAGTGTAACATCCGTTCACATAATATGAAAAAAAATAAGCCTAATAAGTAATTTATATCAATAAAATGGAAATGAGAGAGTGGTAAGTAAATTGTTGTGAGTCAGATGAAAATAATCACCAGACTTAGACGCCAGGGGGGAATAAAAGTACATCACAGTAAATATATGTGTATCTTATTTCACGCAAAAGTGCAAATGAAATCCCGAGCTATTTTCCACTATTGTAACAACAACGAAGGGACGGATTTGGGAAGAACGTCGATCATAGCTGATTTACAAGATATCATCCCGACATCTGGCCAAAGTAAGAAGAACCCTGGGAAAGCAGACAGTATGGTATGCCGATGGGTTCGAAACCATGACCTTCTCGATGCTAAACCGACCTAGATTAAAGAAGAATCAAGATTATAAACCAAACCTTCAATACGTTACGATATGGCACTCTTGGTTTCCTATCCAATATATATGAAACAATATTTTACACTTCCATCTTTTTGATATCTAGTTTCGTATGTTTCACCAATATCGACATTTAGTAAGATCTTGATGTTAGAAATAGAGTTTAAGTTATGATATTTATTTCATTCATTGTAATTTGGTAGCAAAAGTTTTTGTTGTGTTAATCTTTGTATTGTCCTTAATATTTACAGACCCAACAAAGTTTTCAATGTAAGGTATTGTTAGCGTAAGAATGGAGGTTTCTTCTGTTCGCGTGAAAAATTTTATTCACTGCTTTCTATTAACAACGGAAATATTTATTAAGTAAAGTATCATGACCAGTCCAACAGAACATTATGCTGCCGGTCCTTCATGTGCTTAGTCGGTGGTTCAGGTATTAACAATTTTATAGTCTTTTATTCTACAGACTTAGCACAGATTGAACATGAACCAAGACTCACTAAACCTCCAACAGCAGAAAGTTACTTCACCAGAGTACATCTCTTCTGCTTCATCTGAACATGAGATGAGACGTTTTGCTGACATGTCCAGTTCCATCCAGAAACGGTGCACGTCGAATATCTCCACGAAATGCACAAGCGCTGACATCTTCACGTCATCTTGCTTCACTCGGCACGAAGAAGCTCAAGAAACCTGAACGACTTCAAGTAAAGAAAGGTTGAAAGTTGGGAGTGCAGACGATACATCAAACTAATCGCTCTGCAGACGGCTCATGTGCAGCCCATTTCAGTAGTGCCACGACTGATCCAAACAGCTATTGTGGTGTTTGCCGTCGTTATTACTTTTCTCCAGATTCTGTTCGTTTCGGTGGCTGGGATCGGTGTGCGCAATGTCTCCAATGGTGCCATGAAAAATGTGTTACAGGATCTCCGAACAACAGTATGTTGTTTACTTGTGGTCCGTGTTAGCAATGATGTATTGTACGTCAATCTTCTGACTGTGCACTACGAACAATTTGTCTATTCTTGTTGTGAACACATGGTTCAACAATGCATGTAAATCATTTTCACGATAAGACATTTCTATATCCGTGTCGCAGAACACAATCTGTGTGCTCATGTTATACATAGGTATATTCAACAAAACGAAGAAAGTCAAGGATTTCTAGATAAACAATACGATTAACATTATCAAAGCTTTTTGCTTTTATCCTTAATGATATGCAATTTCACCAAATTTTACTTATCAGCTGCCCATATACTTTCTTTTGTTTAGTATACATATTCCTTCTCTTATGCACTTATTATACAATTGCACAGATATTTCTCTGCTCCAGTTTCTTAATGTACGTTCTTATTCATACTGTCAGCCGTACATGTGTGCTTATTCCCCGTATATGTGCATCTTTCCCCAATGTTCTGGTAAAATGCACACTTTATATACTTTTCTATGAATCATTATTACTTAGTCTATGCTACATATGTCTATCAATGGTGCATACATTATAATAAAGGAAGGATCAAAGTTTATTCTCCGTAATTTTTACCTGGCTTGTCCTTTTCTCTTTCCAGCAGTACTAATAAATACCTTAATATGCGCATTTTCCCCCGAATTACTCTATATATATATATATATATATATATATATATATATATATATATATATATATATATATATATATATATATATATATATATATATAGTCAATGTCAATATTGTAATACAATTACAGATCAACAATATTTGAAATACTTTACTTTACTGATGTAGATTCATGTAACTATTTTAGTTTAACGTCCCACACTTATTCCAAGGGAAATATGATGGTGAGATAGATGATAATGTTAGAATGATAAAAGTGGGAGGAAACAGAATAACCTCGACAACCCTCGCGCACATAGTTTATCAACAATAAAACTCTACTTGACGCGAGTTGGCATTGAACCAAAGATCCCACGTGCCATAGATGAGCAGTGAGCCACGGTTTTTCCGTCCACGAAAGCTGTAGAAGCACCACTTCGCCTGAGTAAACAGAATAACGCATTAATATAAATAATGTGATAATGATTTAAGCAGTATCATGCCGTAGGGAGGGGAGATGAGCAAGGCGACGGCCCCGGGCGCCAAAGTAAAGGTCGCAAAATTCAGGCTTATATAAAATGGAGGGAATAAAATAATAAAAAGTGTTCAAAATCAAGTAAAAGCAGGGTTTATTTTTGAAAATTTTAGAACGCTTCGCGCCAACCATGGTGGTACTTCGCGGCTGGTCTCTCGACTTTACTCATATGTACGAAGAGGGGCGCCGTCGTATACTATCGCCCCGGGTGCTGATTTTCCATGGCATGGCATTGGATTTAAGAATAAGCACAATAAATTTTACGAACAATACGATTAATAATCGGGATAAATGAGTTAAAATTATCACGTTATGCCGCTTATTTACTAGTTCTTTTTTTACAAAAAGAAATAAATACAATCTATTTCTCATGTAAAGAAATTATGTTATTAAAAATCGATATTCTATAAAAATTTAAATGCAGTTTTTCTAATGATTCGAACTTCAAATAAGAAATTCATATATTTATTATTATTATTATTTGCACGGCTCATGGCATTTGTAAAATTTTTAACGTAATTATTGTTCTTATTCTTTAATCTATTTTGTTTAAGTACTTATATATATATATATATATATATATATATATATATATATATATATATATATATATATATATATATATATATATATATATATATATATATATATATATATATATATATATATATATTTGGTTTATTGAAGTTCGGTGTCTTTGCCATCACAAGGCTCTACGAGACATGGAAATACACGTTAACGATAGAGATTCGAACGATAAGTATTTCGAGTAAGAATCGAATCCCTATTTATCGAAGCATTTAGCCATGAGAAAAAAAATTTTTAATTTATTTTATTATTTATTTATTTTCAACTTTTTGGACAATGGTCAGAAAGTTCCGCAGTCGTGATGGATAGTGTTAAACATATACCAGATTGACTTGACACCTGGTCTTCCGATCCAAGCGCTGCTATCGGCTGAAGGAATTCCACCCTCTTTCGCTAAGTCTCTCGCTCATCAACAGCTGAACCCTTATTGGCTCAACGTGTGGGTGTGAGCTTTAGTTCGCATTTTTACCACGGATCAAGACATTTTGGCAGCACTAGTTTTCATAGGAGCGGACTTTTAAATTTCTCAATGGGTGCTCAGGTTTCTGCACTAAAGTCCCATATTCCATTTATCATATTTTTATATTATTATTATTAGATCGAACAGACCAGTGGGTCCCAAATTCTTCTTCACAGACGAGAAAGACTATCAAGGACTGCTGAAATACAATGAGCCATGAAATTATTTTAAAATTGCAAAATTGCAAAAGCTAAAAGTATTAACTTTAATTTATTTTAGCACGGTTTCCTAAACTGTAATATTGAACAAAATTCTTAAACATTAATATTTTTTGTTTGTGAATTTCAAGCGTGTCTAGCAATATTGGCTAAAATAAGGAGACAGAAAATTATTAACATAAAAATGATTACAGTTAAATATTTAGAACATTTGAGAATAATTTGAGTGAAAATAGAATATGATTCAACTGACTTGTGATTTTACGTAAAGCATTTTACAATTTAAAGGTATAAAAAAAGAACACCAAACCAAAAAGTTCTTTAAAGAAATAATTATACAAAATTAAACTCAGGGATTACCATTACCGTTGTAATGTTATATCGCTTGATCCTCGATATGCTGTGAACCTGAAGAGTGTAAAACAGGCTGGTATTGATAAATGCTTATGCAACACATATGCAACCCTATCTAAAATTTAACCTGGGATCACATGCACTAAAGTTTCTGTTTATTATTCACCACATAAAAGTGTAATTTCGACTTTAATTCGAACTAGAAAATTCAATGAGTGCTCAACATCCATCAGTGTTGCCACACTTAGTACAATTGTACCAAATTCAGCCCTTTTTGTCATTCGTCGGCCCGTTGGTACCACGCTGGCATTTTCAGCCCCTTTTGTGAACAATTTGGCGCAATTCTACCCAATTCGGCACCATTTAATAAATACTTGTTACATTTTCAAAACTGTTAGGAAGACTTTTCCTATATCTCATGTTACTCATACTGTGTGTTCGATTCTTAAAAAATGCTGTTGAACATTCATTCTGTGACGCACTACATAATGCTACGAACTTAGTGTGAAAGATTCGTAATTCGAACTATAAAGGGAAACAAATGACGCTAGATGGGCGCATCCGCGTCGCACATGAAGGAGACGAGAAAGAAGCAGTGTGGTGGAAATTTTACCTTGAAATCTTAAAAGAAAAAAAAAAAAGCACACAGGTTGAATCAAGTATTAAATATTCTGAAGAAGACTAGTGTGTGCTCAAGTAAGTCTATAATTGCTGTTGCAAAGATTCTACACCAAAAGGATAATAGCAAGAAAACTCCATTGACATAATTGCTGGCTTATCGGGCTAAGTTGTTTACTAGTGACGCCATATTGACAAATATAAAGATACCCGAACATTTCTGCGTTTTATAGATCTATATCGACGCGTTGATTTAGACTGTTGAAAGAAGGGGAGGGATTCCAAAACTTTACCTCTTTCAGTTTCGTGTTATAGAACCATATATTACACGGGTATAAAATTCAGCCCTTTTTGTTTCAATTTCGTACTATTTTCAGCCCATTTCAGAGTTAAGACTGTGGCAACGATGACATCCATTAAAGACCTCCAACGGGGTGCTTGGACCCGGAGCACCAAAGTGGTCAGCGCCTATGTTAGTTCTGTTTATGTGGTAGAAATTTGTATTTTTGTGATGCATTGCCTATGATGCATTTTTTCAAGTACTCGTTAGGTATCAGAGATACCCTAAAAAAGAAACGAAATATTATTTATGGCAGTGAGGACTAATTTAGAATATACTGAGGGCCTGGAAAAACTAAAAAAAGAAAAACATTTTTAGAAGCCATTTTTGTCAATAGGTAAATTTAATGAAATAAAATATTAAAATGTATTTGATGATGTCTCAATCCAGTAAATGGTCAGGATAGTTCAATATTATATCCACACATTTGAATTAGTCCTAATGTGAATATCATTTTCTGCTATGATTAATATGTGTCACTACATTTCAGGCACTGGAAATTACACATTATTTATTGTTTAGCATCATACACACTGAATAATCATTTGAAACTCTTCTCTGTAGACTATTGCTTCAATAAATGCTTCAATATCTTCACTGTTATCACTAAACAAGTAAAGTATTTTCAGCACAAACTAAGCCTGATCACGATCATTAATGTTCTTATGAGGACACCTTAACTTTTTTGTGGCACTTATTTTCCCCATGCTTATTATATCTACTTATATTTCCAGTAGTCTTCCATTTTTCTTGCTTTCCCTCTTTTCAGCCTATGGTCCGCAGAATGTGCATAAGTCACACATTTGCGGAATTTTGATTCTGTATATCTTGCTTCTTGTTTCATGTATCTAGGTTAATTTTCGCCTGAACTGAGAACATTTGAATGAAACATTACGAAACCTGCATTTTTGTAATTTCTAAATAAATAAATAAATAAATTATATATATATATATATATATATATATATATATATATATATATATATATATATATATATATATATATATATATATATATATATGAAGATAATAATGGCGTTACCTTCCAGCAGTAGCTTGGTAGCCGAAAAGTTAAGATGAATATAAAGGCTCGACTATCGACACTAGATGACACCACATTCCCTTTATTTTTTCAATGTATTTTGTATAGAGCGATAACATTCAAAAGAACACAACTAAATTGAAAATATGAATATTTAAACTTTGTCCAAAGACAAGTTAAAATATATATTCAGAGAATAATCTGTGCATTTTTTAAAAACATTTTTTTCATTGTTGAGAACATTTAAGTTTACTCTTTAGAGTCATGTTTCCAACAATCAAAGAAACAAAATTTTAAAAAAGTGCACGAATTATTGTCTCTTTAAACAAAGTTTGAATATTAATGTCGTTTTGAATTCCAATGAATTGTTGCAAGTCGCTCCCTTAAAAACACATTAGAAAAATAGGGAAAACGTGCTGCCATCCGTTGCTATAGTAGAATCTTTACAGTCATTTTAAAGAAAATATTTTCACAGTTAAAAATTCTCTATTCAGATACATTACGATGGTCAGCTATAACTTCTTGTTATACATGGAGTTACAGAAGGATACAAATCTAAAATTTTCTATCTTCATTCGCCAGATCGGATCAAACATACTCACGAGCTGGATACGGCTCGTAGATCTCCATCTAGGCATAACTGATCTGTTGGATATAACTAAGGTAATTCAGGAAATAAATAAAATCCGGTTCGATTTTTAGGATTGAAGAAATTTCCAACTCTGGCTGGACAGAACTCGAGTTGCCTGGTTCGGAACCGTTTGTTATGTAGCGTCACGACTCAGTCTTTGTAAATGGCCTAGTTAAACCTTAAAGTTGAACATGTACCGACAGCATTTACCTCTCTCTTTCTCTCTCTTCTTTTCCCTTTTGCTCTTTGTCATTAGATAAGGTACGTACATACACAATACAACAGAGATTGCACCGAGAAACACGTGCTGCAGAGTTAGTCATCATCATTTAGGGTTTAAGGAAGGAAGGGAAAAAAAAAATATTTGCTGTTTTTGAAAAGCGACTCATACTCAACCCATTCCCCTTTACTTATGATATATCAGCTGCTTTTTATAGCTTACGGTATGCCGTAAATAAGGGTTCATTATTGATTTTAGAATATAAAACTGCCAAAATGAATTTCGTAATTGAAAGGAAAATCCTTATCTTTATGCAAAAGATAATATTAAAAAAGAAAATGATGTTTTACACCAGACTATGCAATATTAATCTCCAAGATAGATATTTAAATTTAAGATTGGTTTAGAGATTAAATATAGGTTATACATATACTTTTTTTTTTCAAAATTTCAAAGGTGTTAAATAAGAAAAAATACATTTTTTTTTTTACACGATGATAACGCTCAAATCTAATTGAAATGAGATCAAATGAAATTTCTAGATTTCCATTTTAAGTTGATGTACCATAGGCTAAGTGAGACCGATGATTAATGTCTGTGAAATATTATTAAATAATTAATAGAATGAGAATCTGAGGTGGGAATTCTAGGGAAATCTGGGGGAGGGGGGAGAAAACATACTGAAACGACGTAATTTCACCACAAACATGATGTGGGCTTGATCCAGGGACTGGTGGCACCAAAGGTGAAAGCTATATTTTCGATAAGACACTGTGACTCCTCAACTCTAACTAAATGGTTAGCGTTAGTTTCACTGGGAGCGAACCATGGTCTCCCCTAGTGTTGCTCACAAAGACGAGACAAGACGAGGATAATATAGTAAAATACAAAGTTTTCTAAGATATACAATGAAAACGTCCTCTAATAATAAGGAAAAGGAATGAATTAATAAATAAACCGGCAAAGTATAAAATTAATGTAAAAGCAAGAGTACGTAGAGAGATTTACATCATGAACGCGCGTTACTTACCAGAAACGACGTATCACTCCAATCCTTATGTTCAGTAGTTTGACGTACCTTGTAAAGGAAAGGAAACACAATTAATTTAAAAAAATATGAAACAACAAATACAAATAAGGAAGTAAAGCGTAAAATATAAGTAAGATAAATTTTATACAGTTATAATATTTTTTAAACTACTATCTATAAGAAACAGAAACAAATTCAGTATATCTTCCCTGATAAATGTAGAGTATACTTCGACGCATCTGATCTCCAATCCTATGTTCAACTATTGCATGGAATGCTTTGTTAATTACGGAAGTCTCTCTTTTTAGATGTAATTTGAATTACAAGATGTAACTGATTTCGTTTTTTACTTGGAAAACACAATTTCGATACAAAATTAGGATTTAAGATCAAGGTCGGATCCAGGATTTTCTGAAGAGGGAATGCACCAATAACTACCAGTACATTTGAATTTTTTCAAATGCCTTTAGGCATCTGTGATATTTATGAGGAATCGCCTGGTAATGCTTAAGTGTCTGTTTTCAGTGGATCCTTCAGTGGAGCTTTTAGAAAATTGACTTAAATTACTCATTTTGCAAAATTTCCCTTTGTTTTGAGCCCAAACGGAAACATGACAGCAGAAATTTTCGGAAAGTGTTGATATTTTCACTGCTAGCTTCTCACTTTAGGTAGTGTATATTTACAACGAAGAGGGAGGGGGTGCACGTGCACCTTTGCACCCCTTAAGTCCGGCCCTGTTTAAGATCGTTTATCATAGACCCCCTAAGTCGATATTAGAAATAACATATATCAATAACACTAGATACAATGAGACGAGTTAATTAAAACTCAATTTATTGTATAAATTACTGCGAAACTTGTTTTACTCTGCCTTCCTTCATCAATTCCAAAAATTTAAAACATATATTTACCAAATTTAGTTGTAATACGGTTAGTATAAATGAATCGTTAAATAGGTTTGACCCTTCGTGGAGTTTGCTGTCATGGGTTATGCTTTTAATGATTATCCGTTCGTGGCTATACCCTAAAATCATGGGTCGGAATCTAAAGATTATTAATTTCTTGGATGAAACGCTTGAAAAGATGTTTTCTTTGATAACTTTTTCTTAATATTCAACTGATACAAAGCTATACTACATAATAAAAAGATATTTATATTTTCAATAAATAGCTATATATTCTAGACATATTTGAGATGAGAAAAAATAATAATTTTTATTCCTTTCTATGGTTATATGTAGTTTCCTTACCTGCTATGTTAATTCCTTTTAAAAGTGAGCATAGTTCCCGATTTCTTTCCAACTTTTTACCAATCTTTTAGAGCTTCATTGCAGTTTCAACGATTTTTTCTTATATATATATATATATATATATATATATATATATATATATATATATATATATATATATATATATATATATATATATGACGGGATTAAGGGGGGTGCAGAGGTGCACCCCCTTCGTTGTAAATATACACTACCTAAAGTGAGAAGCTAGCAGTGAAAATAGTAACACTTTCTGAAAATTTCTGCTTGCATGTTTCCGTTTGGGCTTAAAACAAAGGGAAGTTTTACAAAATCAATAGTTTAAGTCATTTTTTAGAAGTTGAAAGGAAAGGATTCACCGAGAACAGATACTTAGTATTTCAAGGACATTTCCTCATTCACAACACAGATGCCTAAAGGCATTTAAAAAATCCCAATTCAATTCAAATGTACTGGTAGTTCTTGGTGCACCCCCTCAGAAAATCCTGGATCCGACCCCCCTGTATATATATATATATATATATATATATATATATATATATATATATGTGTGTGTGTGTGTGTGTGTGTAAATGCTTCTCTCAGTATTCTATGTATTTTTAATGTACATGAAACTTTTGTATTTTCCATGTCAGGTCAGATATGAAACGAACATGTCCTGAATTTGTTCGTACTCATGCACAACTTTGATCGAAATAAGTGATTTTGTGCCACATCGCTTACACTGGAAGCTACTGTAGTGGTTTAACTTCGAACAATAGTTCCGGATTTCTAGGAATAGTATAAGACCTAAGTGCACTAATGATTAAAGTTTCGTATTAGAAGGTGTGTCACTTTTTTCACTTATGATTGATTTTATGGCTTTGAGTAAGAACAATTTTTTTAATGGAAAAACCACGACGATACTCTTCATTCGGAGAAAGTCCCGAAATTTACAAAAAGGAATTCGCCAAAACAGGGAATAGCCACGCAGGCTTATGAAGATAAAAAAATGTCTAACCAAGAACAGCAATTTGCGTAACAAACACTTTTAAGAGAGGGGAGGGAGAAAAATATGCATATATAGTATGTTTTCATATGTAAATAGTAGCCCGCAATCTTATGTGTAACACGGGTTGCATAATCCAAATTTAAATTGTATAAAGCTGCAATGACTGAACCGGAGGAGACACACAGAAGGCATTGTACCGTTTGGATAATTATGCAAAAGAGACAGAAAGGGTATCGAATATACGTATTCCAAGAGTTAATACAAGATCAATAAGCAGAAAATTAGCATAAACGTGTATAAAATCAAAATTAATTTACATTAACCCATTCTATCATTTTTAACGATTAAATAAGTCTACGCTTTTTAAACTATGGAAATCAAAGTTAAAACCAGACGTGGCTAACTTCTGCCACTTCCGAATAGGGTTAAGAAAGAACATGGTACCTATTCTAAGAACGCTAAATCGATTTCCAAAAAGTAGCGTCTCACTATCTAATATTGTTTTTGCTGTTTGTAAATCAATATTAAAACCGGAAATTATAGTGACATACTACCTCTCCCGGTTTTAATGAAGAGTTAAGGATAGAAGTGAACTGTATTCTTGAAGCGCTTTATCGAGTGCAGCAAACCACTTCTCTCTATTGCCGTTTTTGCTGTATAGCGTTAAAACCGAAAATGGTTGATTTTCACCACTTCTGGTTTGTATATCTGCTCCAAAAAAGCAACTTGGTTCATAACTCATTCAATGACGTTCTGATGTTATTTTTATCTCATGGACGAACGGCGAAAACGGACAGGGTATTTAAATATATTAAAATGTGTTTCGGGAAAATCAAATTTCTCCAAAATTGATGTACAATAACCACGCATCTATTAAGATGAAACTAATAGTGAAGTACACCCTCATCAAATTTTCTGTTATCTCAGTAGCAAAATCATAGTACACGCTGTGGCTGATGACATATTATACATTCAAAATTACGATTAACTTTTAAACTTGATTTTTTTTTTCTGTTTGACTTAAATATCATCCAAAGATGGGGCATATGTATCAATAGCGTCATAAAAAAAAAATTCAATGTAGTAAAAGCGTCATAAAAAATTTTTCTCGATTTTCGCGAAAACGATATATCAGAATTTATCTTCAAGCATGTGATTTTCTTTAACTCATTGGGATCTACACATTGATCACAAATCACATGTTTGAGGATAAATTCTGATATATCGTTTTCTCGAAAATCGAGAAAAATATTTTTTTTATGATGCTTTTACTCTCCAGGAAGATATTGTTTACATAGGTATGTACTGTATATGTAGAAATGAAAATATCTTGTTAAAAAGCAAATCATATTTATGTTTGTCTTCAAATCATGGCACATACTAACAGTGGCATAACAGATAAACAGTCCTAATAGAGACTAACATATCGGAAGATTAAATTTACAGCGGTGTAAGCCCTATATATATATATAGTGGCGGATCCAGGATATGATCAAGGGAGGGGCTAAACCATAGTTTGCAGCTTTATCCAGTGTATACCTGAGCGTCAAGGGGGGTTATAGCCCCTTTTGGATCCGCGTATATATATATATATATATATATATATATATATATATATATATATATATATATATATATATATATATATATATATATATATGTGTGTGTGTGTGTGTGTGTGTGTGTGTGTGTGTAGTGCCAATGTTCACGCATAACTTCGACATAAGTGCATTATTATTTCTTTGAAAGAGTATACTTCCTGATGGTTCCATATAGATTTCATTGAGATATAATGATAGTCTTCGAAGCTAGATCATGAAACTCCTCAATGGTTCACAGTGCTCATCATTACTTTTGTGCGTAATCACTCTTAACTTAAATACAGATGCACCTATTTCGTGAATTCTTTTGTTATGTGAAAGAGTACTCTTTCTTTGTGGTCCCATGTAAATTTCATGAGAATCTAACAATAACCTTCAAAACTAGACTGTGATACTCATCAACGGTTGACAGTGTGAATATCGTAATTAACCAATTTCATTATGTGCATGTTCACGCATAATTTCAATAAATACATACGCACCGATTTATGTTATCCTGTTTTAATTTCAAAGAGATTTTTTTCTTTTTTGCAAATTCTAACAAATTTTATCAGGATGTGATTACAGTCTTTGTAGTTATATCATGAAACTCCTCAACAGACGATATTGTTAATATCGTGTTTGAGTTTACGTATAATTTAGTGCCCTACCTTTAGTTTAGATATCTAACTAAACTACCGGGGTAACCAAAAAGTGGAAAAATTAAATAAACGTAAAAGAAAAATAACTGACTTGAAAGGCGCAGTAAAAAATCAGAAAATAAAACTTTTAAAAGAAACAACACTAATCGACTCCAACAAAAGCGCTAGAAATGAGAAAAATAAAAGCACTAAAAAGCAGAAATAATTTATTACTATTGTCTAATATTTTTTTAAAAAGTGTATGCAACACCAAACAAATTAATGTATCATAATTTATTTGGCTTGCCAATAACTTGAAAAAAATATAAGTAATGATAATGAATTATTTTCTGCTTTAAAGAGCTTTGTTATTAGTATTTTCTGCTTTCAGGAGCTTTATTATTAGTATTTTCTGCTTTTAAGAGCTTTATTATTAGCATTTTCTGCTTTTAAGAGCTTTATTTTTATAATTTTCTGTTTTTTTAGCACTTTTGCTGAATCGGTATATATTGTTTTATTTAAAGAATATATTTTATCTATTAATAGATTGATAGATCTCGTTTCTGTACCTAAGTTATTTTTTAAAACTGACTTATATCACTGTTATATTAACTCACCGATATATTTTACAGTAATACACATGCTTCTGACAGTGACACACATTACTACTTATAATATTTGAATTCCATGCCAAATACTGGTTCAATTCTCCCCAAAAATGCTGTTGATTTTTATTTTTTACATGTGCATTCGTAAGATAGCTTTTAGCGCTCAGCTCCCCTTTAAATGGTACACTTGTTGTTATTGTAAATTATGGCTGTTTTGTCAAAGCAGAATATTCTGTACTTATTTGCTCTCCTAGACTGGCGACAGCAGCAAAGGGGGAAAGAGTAATTGTAAAAGCAAGCATGACTCTCTGTATCTGTGCTAGGTATTTGTCATTTCCTTTCTGCTTTATGGTGCGAATCCAATCCGTCAAATGGAATTGTTCTCCTGACCTACCAACTAGCTCATTTCTCTTTCTCTCTGTTTTTAGGTGGCTGAAATAATCGAACTCTTCAACAAATGAATGAAAAGCAACGTAGAAATTTGAAATGTTAAAGGATACTTTAATAGAACTTCAATTTCAAATTTTTAGACTAAAAAATCTTCTATGATTCTATGCTAAACATTACTATGTTTCTCTATTTTATAAATTTGGAATTTACAAAGTATCATTGTTCTACTTTTTTTATCTGTAGCTTCATAATTCAAGCTTTGAAAAATATCGTTTAAAGACAATTTCACTCTGAATAAGTTGTCTATTTTTTTCAAACAAAAGAACAATTTAATTCAAATTATTTTAAATTTAGTTCAACATCAAAGAACAAGGAGTTTCTCGATTTAACACGTTTATATATATACATGGGAATAATATTTTTGTTATTTGCAATATGATGTTGAAATTTTAGGTGAACATACTTCGATCCTTTGGCTTCAAAATGCTAATAACTGTTGTTTCCAATTGTCTACAGGTAAACCGCAATGGACACTGAAGTAGAATCAAAAAACCCCCAACGATCGCTAATGGATCAATTAATAGAAAGTTGCTTTCTGTTTATGGGGATCACATATTGCACAGTGCCAGTATCCAACGTTGGTTGTAGCGATTAAAAAAAACCTAGACTTTAAAAAAAAAAAGCCTCCTTTTTCTGGGATGGGCGCGGTGTCATTTTCATAGATTTCATGGAACATTTCTCCACAATTAACAAGGAGTGTTATTATTTGTCACAGAATAAGTTACGATGTGCTCTCCAGACCAAGAGATGTGTAAATAAGTTAACTCAGCCATGTAATTAAAAGTATCCAGTGTTTTCAAGAAGTTTGTAGCTAATTATGAAATCATTTGCCTTTACAATGTTCTGCTCAATAACTTGAAAACTACATATTTTAGATAATTTGTTTCTATAACACTTTGTAATAATAAAGAAAGTTACGTATAATACTTATTTTGAATACTTATTTTACTTTTTTAAAAAAAATACTGTTTTGCAATATTTTTTGAAAAATATAATAATACGCTGTGAAATTCAACAAATATTGTAATAAACTTAAATTCCTATAGAGCATATAGTTTTAGTTGAATAAAAATAATTGAATTTAAATATTATACACAAATATGAAATGAAATGAAATGAAATCTTTGAGTTTTACGTCCCACGATTATGCAGACTAGGCTAAAGGAGACGGTGATGATGAGAAATGAATGAAATGGTGCAATGAAGAAAGTGGGAGGAAACGAGAGAACCCAGAGAAAACCCACGAACACGGCGTTTGTCCACCACAAAGTCCACACGGCGCGGGCTGGGATCAAACCAGATATCCCAAGCACCGGAGGTGAACGCTCTACCACTGAGCCACCGTGCCCCTATACACAAATATATTTTATTATTAAAAATGCAGTGGCATTATTATTATTATTATTATTATTATTATTATTATTATTATTATTATTATTATTATTATTATTATTATTATTATTATTATTAGTTAAAGGTTTATTAGCATTTCGCAACTTCAATGTTCCGTAACAGTGCAACTTGGATTTAACATGCGTAAGTTCTCTGTCTTTTTAAGTAAAATACGAAAGTAAAAAAAGTTCATCAAATTTTTCTTACCACTGTAAAATACCAGTAGATATAACGAAATTTTAAGAACATCCAAAATTAGTGTGTTAGAGTGAAATATTATTGTATTGAAATTCAATTTTCAAGATTTCACCTGTTGTTCTACTCTGCAGAATCTATGTTACTTAAACAAGAATGTATAGTTAACAAAGTTTAATTCTTATTAAATGAGTGTTAATATTTTATTTTATACCCTGTCCTATCAAATGTAATTAATTTCTTGAAGGTGCTTAAATAACTCTATTTCAGTTATTGCTAATATAAGAGTTCTTTCACTACGTTTAACTACCATGCTGAACTGTCAACAGCCCATACAAATTGACAAATATATTTTTACTCTTACATGTAAACGGCCAACGTAATTCTCAGATTTCATTTACTTGTAAGATCCCACTTGTTCTTTGATTATATTTTACCAGCTACCAGGTTCTAACAGCTTACGTAATCCTAACGTCCATGATTATATCCTATTTGTTATCCCAAGTTATTTGTTATTAGTATTGTTAGCCAATAGTACTACTTCTTTCATTGGAAGATGAATAAAGCTTACTTAATGGAATAACGCTCCTTGGTTACTTTTAAATCGCTATACTACTCGACCAATCGCGTACATGTATGAAAAATCGCTACCATTTCATTTGAATAGCAAAATAATGTACAAGAAAAATATTTAGGTATATTATACAAGAGGATAAATTTCAATTATATTTTGAAAATATATAGTTAAATACGGGTAAAAAAAAAAACTAAATTTTCGTTCGTTATGCTGGAAGTTAGAAATTCGATAAATCAAATGTTTGAGCGCATATGTAAATGAGGTCCTCTCGGCTGGTATAGTAATTATCGCGCGCGCCTTCGGTGCACGGGATCTCAGGTTCAATTTGAAATTAGAACGATGGTTCGGATTTCACTTATAAACTATAGTCCCGTGTAGAAAAGGGATGCTAAATTCCAGTCAACAAACCACAATAAATAGAGAGCAGGTAATGAGTAAAAATAGTTGCGCAATTCTGAATATTTCGTTATATATTGACGTTCTTTACGGTCACATTTTAGTGTTTTAAGTTTCTTATTGTTATTAACAAAAAAAAATGTAAAAGTTCTCCTCATTTTCATTTTTACTATACAAAGAAAATATAAATAAACTAGCTGTCTGCTATTAACTACAAAACATTGTTGGAATAGGAATACTTAGTGTGCTTTTCCTATGGAAAGGACAATTTCCTTTAAGAAATCTACTATTTTCTTTTCCTAGAATTCAGTAATTGATGGATCGTTCAAAGGACAATAGATTCAAATTGAATTATCGAAGTTGTGGGGAAAAGTTTGTATGCTGAATTTAAATATATGGAAAAATGAACAATACTTTCTTTTACAATGTAAAAGATAATTACAATATTTAGATATGAATATTTTAAGCACTGAAAGGAGCTTGAGGTAGAGATATGAAGGCAAATGTAAGGTGAAATATGTCCAAATGACCAAAAATGGATATTTTTTTTTTGTAATGACCGACCCTAATGTCTTTCATGTATGTGTTACAGCAAGAAAAGGGTACTAACTATTGCATCCCTTCATTTACGGACTAATGGAAATTTTAAAAAAGGCAAACAATTTCCTATAAAGGTAGAACGATAAATAATAATAATAATAATAATAATAATAATAATAATAATAATAATAATAATAATAATAATAATAATAATAATAATAATAATAATAATAATAATAAATTTTAAGAGTTAATCACTATTTTGGCCAGATCTATTTACCGATACTGTATACTGTTATCGTGGTACAGTATCAAAATAAAAATTTTGTTTAGGATATACTTCAACATAAGTTTCATCTTTATACGAGAAGCTGATAGGTAGATAATTATCGTCCAACATTAACTTTTTAGATTTCCCCCCCCCAAAAAAAAAAAAAGTTTTTATCCATATTCTATTTTAGAAATGAGCATTTGCACTCACCCACATCATTTGGTCCAGCTGAACGAGACCTAAGAATTGGTATTTGTATCACCTTTCAACATTTTTTTTCTTTGCTTTTGAAATATACGGACCAAGTTATACAAGCTATAGGAATGACAGCTACAAAGAAAATGAAAAGTCTGTCCCTGGATATGTAAAGGTGGAGAGGTGTTTCAAACCAATCGAGAGATTGCAGACCTGAGATTATGGTAATAAGATTTGCTAAATGATACTAATACAGTACATATTGTAGATTTTTCTTTTTTTTAAGTTGTAGAAGATACAATTATCTCGAAGCCCTTGACAGATTCCAACCTGATGAATGATGCATAAACCCTAAAAGGAAAACGCATGTTTCATAAAAAAAAAAAAAAAAAAAAAATCAGTACAGTTTATCGATGTTCTTGTAGTTGATAGGTTTGGATGGTCATTTCCTTATCTTTTGTATTTAAATTTCAACCCAAAACAGTGTAGAAATGATTCACGAGCTTCAAAGAAATCGCACGCCATGTTTCGTGGAAACGATTTTCTCTTTTGTTTACGAAATTTATCGTGCGATATGGTTTTCTAATCAATTAAGCATGTACGCTAATTGAGCCTGGATTCTAATCCATCCTCTTGTCCTTGACCGATTTTTAGAAGCAAGTAATCAATAGATCTGATTTCAAATATCAAAGAAAATATACATCAGTTTTTTTTTTTTTTACAAATGATTTTTGCAATTTTCGTGGAACAGGAACAAAGCGATAAACATGAAACACACGCCGTGTCGAATGACATTTTTCTAAAGTAAAATCTTGCATAATAATAATAATAATAATAATAATAATAATAATAATAATAATAATAATAATAATAATAATAATAATAATAATAATAATAATAATAATAATAATAAAGAACAAATGTAAAAGCGTGTCATGTCCGGTACTCGCGATTAAGCCTTTGTAGTTCTCTAGCAAGAAAGAAAATTGGGCCCAACATTTTGAAATAAATGGTGTGGAAGACCCGAGTTCGATTCCCGGCGGGAGCTTATGTGGTTCGAATGCCACGTTAATTAGTAGACCCATGTCTCATGTAGCGTCGCTGCTGAAAGTTACGCCAAACTCGAAATCCAATTCAATCCACTTTCGAAATAATATGTTTTCTTTTAAGTGTATATTTTTTGTAAAATATTCATACATTATTTTTACATATATAATCATTAATCATAGGAGTCCCAAAGGTGGGCTTTTTGAACCTACAAGGTAGTTTTTGTGGTTACTTAGACAATTTGGCACAGTGACATAAAATATTAGTTCATAAGTAGGTTAGAAAATAGGGTAATAGATCCGATGAGCACTCTTTGGGATTATTTCAAACCATTTTATTTGGAAATAATAATTTAAGCACCAGACTAAGTTATAATCAGAGACAGATCTAGAAGTTAAAAACTGCGGGGAGGCAGCCAGAACCCATACTATGATAGGCATATCATTAGTTTACTATAAACTTTCAAAAATATATAAAAAATACCTTAAATTATTTTTGTCTCTCAAAAAATTTAGGGGAGCTAAGCCTCTTGGGCCTTGGCCAGATCCGCCACTGATTATAACCTAACCAGAATATCAAAGGTTATTTTATATCCCATGTCTCCAAATTAAATAAACTATTATCTGACCACACTGCATAAGCAGTCAACAGTTTTGTATTACTGGCGACATATTTGTCTGTTTTTATACACTTTATTGACATCTTGACATTAACAAAGAGTACTGTAGCTTCCGGTACTGAAAACAAAATAAGCCTTGTGTGTTTTTATGTACTATAATACATGTACGCTTATGGACTAAGAAAATTTAAAATAACTCCTTTACCTTTAATTATATAAAGATGTTGCTGAATAGGTTCGGGAAGCCCTCTCCCTCTTGGGATGACCTGTTACCTAAAATAACTTGGGATTCCTAGAGCTAATAACCGGAGGAATGAATGCTTGGCAAAATAAACAACTGAAAATAACAGTAAGTATAGAGTTTATAAAATATATTTTTTTAATATTCCGGAAGTAATATAAATAACAATTGAACATGTTTATTGCAAATGAAACACTATAAAATTTGCTGTTCTGCTAAGAATTCAAGTTACATGTAGCACACGTATTTATAAGCTATACTGAAATTTTAATTTTTTTTCGGGAGATCAGAACAACATAAAAATCAATTAACTTCCTTTCGAAAATATCTATGCTCCATGCTCATTATTAAATTTGATCTTCTGTTTTCACACACAAAAAAGCCTTATTTCGGCTGTTTAAAATTATTTGTTCAGTTTGAACTACGTGTTATTTACACGGTAATAATTTAGGAATAACTCATCTCAGGTCTTCAGTTTAAATGCATCATGAAATTATTATAATTAATGATTCTATCCTTTTGAAACTTTTTTGACTGTCCCTTTCTGAAAGAAGAAAATTATCAGCATTTTTAAAATAATGGTATTTTTGATTGGTAACCCAAGTACACAAAAGTATTCCAACTCTTAACAGGAAATTTAGTGTTTTTTTTTTTTAATTCTGAAATTAAAAATTGATTTGTTAAGTGTGATAGTAATGAACAAACCTCTTCTTTAGGCAATTTTATACATGTATAAACTATTTTACCGTCAGTATGTATATAAGTTTTATATCGTTTCTTTCTTGTTTCTTCATATAGCCTCGCTGCTGAACGGGACGGTAAACTCAAAATCAACTCTTTGTTGTTTCTTGTCTTTTGCATGTTTCGATTTGTCAATTCATGCACTTATTTCAATGTTACCAATTAATGGCTTTATTGTTGTAGTGTCACTTACATCAATAAATAAAAAACAATTTCTTCTTCTTCCTCTTCATCTTCTTCTTACTATCATCATTAAATTTGTGGAAAAATATGTTATTCTATTATTAGATTTCAAAATGAAAATTAACTATTATTTTCATACTTTTCAGCGTTATAATAAATATTTGTGTTTATTTACAGAAGAAAAGCTCTACTCAAGTTTTCTCACAAAAGAAAAGAAATATTTTACTTGTAGTCCTACGATATTCTTTTTAAGCTAAAGGAGACGGATTATTAATGAAAGTGAATGATTACAGGTTGAGAATACGGGAAGAATCGGGAAAACCACGAGAGAAACCCAAGGACACGATGTTGTCCATTACAAATCTTACATGATCTAGGATCGATCCAGAGACTCCACTCACTAAAACAACTGCTCTACAATCAGCCACAGTGACTCCCTTTTCAAAGAAAAAGTATTGTGTGAATACCTTTTACATAACATTAGCTTCAAAGTACCAAAAAAAATCCCAGTGTAATAAGTTGTACAATTGTACTTCCTCTTCATTGGAAATTTGAAATTTTAAGAAGTTGACTGATTTTTTAAATAGATGAAGTTAGACGAACTATGTTGAATAAGTACCATATTATCAAATTAGACTGATTCTTTTAAGCTAATGACTATAATAACATTCTGCTAAATGTAATGTTAAGACGATTATTATAATTAAAAAAATTCTTTATTTGTCAAATATTTTTTATTTGTGTTTAATCAATTGAATATAAAAAGTTTGAACATTTTAACAATGTGATAAGGAACTTACTTTGCTTAATTAACTTATTAAGAAATTTGGTTTATTATAAGTCCTTTATTCTATACGAGCCAAGTTCCTAAAAACACCAAGCATTGCTTCCTATCTACTTGTTTTCTTGGTGAGGCTGAGAACTATCAACCCACCCTCATATATTTACCGTTACTTGTGTGTGTGTGTCTGCCAGTCCGTCCGTGCAGGAGACAAAAATCTCAAGAAATTTTTGATAGATTACAATCAATTTTATTTAGGATGTATAGGATCCAAATCTAGTAATCTAACTCATTATTGGAAGTGATTCAACCACTAGAAAATAGTAGAAATGCACCATTTTCAACTTTTACTTTATCATTATGGAGCAAACACAGAAAGTGATACATTTCATCTTCATCTTTTAACTCTCTACTAAAACCAGAAGTGTGATCTACTTAAAGTAAAAACGGTAATATTTTACATAGCGAGAAAAAGTTTTCTGAAATAAATTTCGCATCATGAGAATATTGTAACCTATCTCCACTCTAATCTCTCTACTAAAACCCGGAAGAGGTAGAAATCTATTACCACTTCTGGTCTCAATATTTATTGCGAAAAACATCGTGCCAATACAAAAGCAAACTTCTTAACGTGGTGTACACTTGATATTGCTACTTATTTTTCATTATGTGCAATATTAGTTTCCTGCTTCGCCAGGTATATGTTTATACTCTGATGCCATACAAAGTGTTTGCAGTACTAACATAATAATAATAATAATAATAATAATAATAATAATAATAATAATAATAATAATAATAATAATAAAGTAGTACGTACCTCATGATTTGCATTATGTGTGTGTCACTAGTAGGAAGAATCAAAGAACAATAGACAAACTTCTCTTCATAGGGTATATTTTTCTTATAGCTTACTGAACATATCTAAATAATCTATTCTAGGAGAAAAAACTATCAATTATCACATTGTCAAGGAACGACATGCGTTTTAAAGTGACGAAAAATTGTTTTCTTCGAAATTTACGCATGTCAATTTATCCTTAAACATCTCATTTTGGTTAGTTCTATCGACTGATATATGTCTTATCTTTGGACAATATTATATAGTTAAATTAAATTTAAATTTAAGAGTTAATCATAATTTTGGTGTATATCCCATTAACAATACGGTATCCTATCGTCTTACTAGAGTCTTAATGAGACGGTTAATTAGTGTATATTTCAGTTTTATTTTCGATAGGTTGCGTGGTTATTTTTTTTAGTTTTCAAAAAATGACTTTTTTTTCGGTTTTCTCAAATCTTACGCATGAGAATTTTCACTTATCCATATCGTTTTGCTCAACTTAATGATATCTATCGATTGGCCTATAATATTGCCTATAGGCCCTAATATTAAGTGCCTATAATATAACATTAAGTGCCTATAATATTGCTTAAGCACATTAAGTGCTTATAATATTGCTTAAGCACATTAAGTGCCTATAATATTGTTTAAGCACATTAAGTACCTATAAGATACAGGCACAAATGAATAGTCTAGTCCATGCAGGGGCGCACCCACGGGAGAGTCCATCGTGTCCACAACCCGCCCCCAAAACTTCGTAACTCAATACATTTGTACACTTTTTCAATAAAACTATATCTACTTGTTTAACTGGGAAGTGATTGAAATAGTATGAAAATTTAATCTTACACTTCATCTTTACTCTTATAGAAACAATCTAATTCTATCATTTCTTTCTGAAAATATAGGTGGAAATATTTTACAATTACTTATCGTCTTTTCGGGTGCAGAATAATATCTGTTCATTACTACATGGAGGTAATGGTTTGTACTATTGGATCCCTCCCATCAAAAATTTCTGGGTGATCGCCTGTCTAAAACATTACTGCTTTTGTACTATTTTTGGAGGTAGGAATACATTTAGAAAATAAAATAGAGGATCTTATAAAAACCCTTAGTTGAAAATTTCATTCATTGAGTGCGTTCAACAGTATGATCTGTAGGTGATCACAGTAGACGAACAGGTGGACAAACTTTAAAAGAAAATATAAGTATGGCACATAGAGGGTTATGAAACGTAAACCCATTGAAATCTCGAATTATTGTTTTGTTTTTTTTAACCCACGGTTACTGCACTGTCTTACCTTCTGTCTTTGCTTGAAAATTAAAAAAAAAAAAAAAAACACTAATTACCTAATTACATGAGTTACAACTTTTTCTTATATTTGGAAAATATGTAAAAGCTGGGAACGGTTAATGACTTGGGAACATCAAATTAGAATGTTTCATACAGGACTCTGAAAATAAGCAATATGCATGTCATTTTGCCATAAATTCTGGACTTAATAATACATTATTATTATAAAATGTATCATCTGTGATTACCTGAATGTGTCATTTACTTGTATTTCGAAAATATGTAGGCTAGAAATGACTAATAGCTTGCAAAATATTATACTAGGATTTTTGTTTTTATAGCAATCAGAAAATTCTTGTGTGATATTCATGGCATTTATATTAACATTTTGTTAGAATTCTGAAAATAAGATGTTCATGACAGCGGCGCCGACTTCCCAAAATTTATGTGGGTGCGTATCAATGGTGGGACGTGTTATATATTTCAGGGGAGATTAGTTATATTTTTTATTAATTTCCTTTTAGTTAAAATACTTTATGAATACTGTCATAAAGGGCTGTACTCGATTTTTATTCACAATATAGTTTCATTTTTTTTTTTTATTGTGGGGACTGCCTTCGCCTAGGCCAAAGACAGGCAAGAAAGGGAGAATTGTGTTGTTTGGTTGCTTTTGCACAAACACATTTGAATCAAACAATTATGTTTTAGAGGTTAGAAATTTTAACTTCCATCTCAGTGTTTTAATTGCTTATTTTTTGATAATTGCAAGTGAGAAATATTTATATTATTTTGTTTCTATCAAACTAAAAAATCTTCTGTGTGCGCCGCACCCACAAGATTATTTGTGTGGGTGCTGGGGCCCCGGAGTACCCACGTAGTCGGCGCACATGGTTCATGACATATAATTATATAGCATTTTGTCATATAACTCTGGACTATAAAAATCATAAACTGACTATGTGAACTGTACTTGTTCTTTGCATTTGGAATATACACGTATAAAGGACAGAATTGGCAAATGACTTGAAAATACAAAACCTGTATTTTCCTTACAGAACTCTGAAAATAAGCAATATATGGGACTAATGTCATTTTGTCACAAATTTTGAACTTTAATAATCATTATAAAAATTTGATATCTAATTCATTTGGCTTTCTAATTTGCACCTGCTTCTTGAACAGTAAACAATCGGTTATCATAAAATTACCACAGAAATAATTTTATATTAGAGGTTAATTTGTTCGGCTTGGCACGATCCCAAACGGTTTTTAAGTAGACAATAGTAATAAATTATTTTCTGCTTTTAGTTGCTTTATTGTTGTTATTTTCTGCCTTTTAGCTCTTTTCTTATTTTCTGATTTTAGTGTTTTTTAGCCGCTTCATATTTTTTAAAGAAGTTTTTTTCTGTAACGCACACAATGTATTACAGCAAGATTTCGTAAGTTGAACATTTCTAACAAAGGTCATACTTATATTTTTTGCCGTCTGCGAGTCATTAAAAATGTCACCCAGTCAATGTCAATAAATACAGGTGTGAAAATTTGGGATGGTAAAGTAAATAATCAAAATATTTGACGATGTAAAACAAATATAAAAATCCTGCTATATCAGTATGATATGCATAATAGAGTGTTGAAATTTCGGGAACTAGAAAAACTGATTCTAGAAATTTTCCACTAACTCTCTTAAGCTTGCAGCCCTGGGTCATGCGTAGAAACGGTTCTTTTTCTAACTTAGAACGTTCCAGAGTTCGAACGCTAAAATTTAATTCGGAGTTGAAATGATATTCCTAAAATCGAACAAAGTAGAAAAGTCGGCAGCATAGATTATTATTCAAAGTTTAAAAGTCTGTCAGTAAGAACTTCACGGAAAATGAAATATATTACTGTGCCTTTAAGGATATTCATTTATAATTTCGTACTATTCAAAATTACTTTCACATTGTACCGGGTGTTAATTTATTTCCTTTTTGTGCAGAATGCTTTGTTGAACTTTTTTTATTTAGGCCTATATATATATATATATATATATATATATATATATATATATATATATATATATAGCCTAATAATGAATCTTCACGCGTATTGATTGAGTTTTTTTGAGTATTACATACGTCTAGTTTGATGAAAAAAATCACTGTTATTTTTGTGTTGTCATAACGAAAATGGCTTAATAATAAAATTAGAAGTTACATTTGAATTTTTGTGATTTCTGACTTTATCTAACAGCGAGGTTATGAAGGATGGGACCTACTATTTAACGATGGCTCTGAATCACGACCGAAGCAGGTGCACGGACCATCATGCAAGGTGAATTTTCGTTTCTATATTGCTATTTTTAAACTTAATTTCTAGTTATATAGAAATATTTCTTCCTATCTTTTAGTCGATTTTGTTAATTTTTAAAATTTACTTGAGATCTATACTTTTTTTTAAAAAAATTATTTATTTTGAATTTTTAATATGTTCACATACTCATTAAACTATAAAAATCAATTGAAATCAATCCTTATAGTCAGTGATTTAGATGAACAAAATATTTACTGGGAAGGGTATACATAATACACAGGGTCTACGAGCCAATTTGTTACTGAACCACAAGAATATCTAAGACGAATATTTTCCGGAATGACTTTCCGTCCGTTCTGGTCCAACTAAACAACTGCTCACAGTACAAGTTGTTTACTTACCATAGTACGTATCTTGTCTCCAAGAGCTGGATTACAGGATCAAACAATAGACTTAGAAATATTATATACCGTAAATTGGGGTTACGTGGAAAATCTGGGGCTATTTGGAAAACTGATACTTTTTTGTTACATGGGATAATAATGAGAGAACTATGGCAGATATGTCGTTTTCTTCTAGAGCAATAAAAAGCAGGCACATAAAAGAGTCAATATGGATTGTCATAAATGCTGTGTCTTATTTATAGACTAGTATAAAAATTCTTACAGCAATTGATACTTTTTTGCGTTTTTTCAATTTTCTGTAAATTGTCCCTGTGTTTCCGTAATGAAAAGTGATTTTTACCTGGTTATGCTAAATATGATAGATTTCAGAAGTTTCCTAATGAGACGAATTAGGTTTACTTTTCCATTTCCTTTCTGGGACAATCTCAGCCATTTTTTTTAAAAAAAATCCTTCCTTTTTCCTACTAAAATGGATGGTATTGATCAGGGGATAGATACGTTTTGTCTGAACCCACCTACAACCGCAGAGAACAAGTGTTGTTTTTCCATATGACTTTGCAGCAAAGAATTTCAGTATGTGAATTTCTACCAGTAGGGCCTAACTTGACATTTATTTTTTGTCCTTATCGTACTGTGTTACATTATTATTATAACAGTACCATATGATACTTGTGCTAAGAGTTAACGTAAATGTACACTTGTAAAAATGATACCAGGTAATTTTGTAAACCAATTTAAGGTAATTACTAATCTGATACATACATGCAGTTCATAAAATTATGTAGAACATGCTTTAGTGTCCAAAGAAGCCTCAAGAGCTTATGCATGTATTGGCATTTACCATAACTTCCCTTGCCTATTGCGAAAAAAAAAAAAATAATAAATAAATGGTTATGTAGGCCTTCAGGAAGGCAAACTTACCACTGCAGTTAGTTTAGATTGGTTCAACAATTTATTGTGTTTAACTAAAATATTGTGAGGAAAAGTCTCTTTTTTATTTAAAGCAGCCTAGGAACACCAATCTTCTCAGGAAAGTGTGCTCTTGCAAGTGGTTCCTTCCAAATAACCCCATCTTTCACACAGCTCTTACTACTATGAAAAGACATATTTTCCAAGTAGCCCCAAAAGCGGGGCTACTTGGAAAAAACATATTCTGGCTGTTGAAAGGTTTCAGTCTCCGTAAAATGTTGTTATGACTGCAGGGAAAGGTAACATGGACTAAGCTCTAGAAACATCACAACATGAAAAAATATGAATTGCAATAATTAACAAGGGGTGGTATGAAAAAAAAACTTTCCAAGTAACCCTAATTTGCGGTACTATTATTTAATGAAATAGTGTATATAATTTTAAAGAAATCCTTTCAATAACATGCTTTAGATATGGGAATGGATAATGTTAACTTTCCATTATTTCTTATGTACCTAGGTAAACCTTGATTCGAATTTTGAATAATTGAAATTTCGAACCGGATGATGGAACTAGTTATTGTAAACACGACCTACGAAGAATCAGTGTATAGTGTATGCATAGATATTCTCACTCTGAACAAGTAAAAAAAAAAAAAAAAAAAAAAAAAAAAAAAAAAAAAAGGACGAAAAAGATTTTTAAAACCTAATCCATTCAAATCCGGATCAAAAATTAGTATTAAAAACTAAATTTAAAAAATGACTGCAATCCACACTTGAAAACAGCCCAAAATCTTCAAAATTGCTTAACAAGAGAACAACCGTTTCCGCTATCTAGTGGCTAGCGATGCCTCTTTGTAGGTTTCTGGATTTGATTCCCGGTAGAATATTGAACGTACTCCACTTTAAATTGTAGGACCATGTCTCATGTAGCCTTGTGCTGAAAAGAGACTATAAAATTTATCAAACAAACTAACTGCGGGGAGTTCCATTTTTGCCACTGATCTTGTCTCTGTGATGTCATCCTTGTATAAAATTGTTACCATTGTTACTAAATCATTACTTTTCTTCTTCTTCTTCTTCTTCTTCTTCTTCTTCTTCTTATTATTATTATTATTATTATTATTATTATTATTATTATTATTATTATTATTACATTACTACATATATTTCATAGTAAGACCAAATTTAGAGTATACTTTAGCTGAAATTCATTTTCGAAAACTAGAGCGAATACAAAAGAGCTTTATCAAATATCTAGGTTTTTCAAAACTAGATACAATTTTGTTGCTTACAATTATGAACAATCGGCTATATTTTTAAAACTTGGCGTATTGAAAAATAGACATGTGTTATGCGATCAGACATTGACAAGATTTCGAAAATAATAAATTTTTCAGTCAAAAATTTATTTAGTTAAAACTTTTTAGTTAAAGGTTGTTATGTTAAGAGAAGTCAAGGTATGATTTATATTAATTGATTTAGTAGGTCTATTTTGCAGTACGTAAAGAACTAAGAAACTAAAGAAAAAGAAAAAAACTTTGACAACAACAAAAACAACAACAAAAAAAAAAACTGTTACAGGAGTTACATTCTCAGGTATTTAAATAACACAATAATATATCTGATTTAACATGAGAGATCAAAGATGAAAGTTAAGATTGAGTCAATACTGTAGTAGTACGTAAGCAAACATTGTATCTACTAATGATTTAAAAAAAAAAAATAAACAATCTATGGCTGTGACTGTACTAATTTCTGAAGTTATATTTGTTATATTTGACTGATTTCTACACTACAAATAAACCATTATTATTATTATTATTATTATTATTATTATTATTATTATTATTATTATTATTATTATTATTATTATTATTATTATTATTATTATTATTATTATTATTTTCCACATCAAAATTACCAATTTTATGAACTTATAATTATTCAGTTCTATACGTGGACTCCTATTTACCTTCAACTCTAGTTTCATAATTTCCAGGATCCCATATCCTTTCGAATGACGGGAAAAGGGAAATGGTCATCCCATTTCTACTCTCTTAGCTGAATGGCTGTCAAGCTGAAAGGGCTAGAACCTGTCTTCAAGCAAAAGTATCCGATAGGTAAATACATTCCCTATATTTCCATCTAGTCTGCCTTATTGATCTTGTACTGTACTTCCACTGTGAAATTAATTTAAAAATCATCTTAATTACCTTAACTAAATTTCACTTTCCCTATTAGAAAAAAATATCCTATCATCTTTCAATGATTTGAAGAAATCTTTGTTATGAAAACATAATGAATTTACAGCATAGCTTAGTGTTGGCCTAGAGGCATTACGTTGTAGAGACCTAGAGGCGAGAAAGTACTCGTCTAGTCTCCATTTCCCTGAAAATTACACAGGAAGTGAATCTTCAAATTCGAGACGAGACAAGAAACATGAGAATTCTCATCTAGTTTTCGAAACGAGATGGAAAAATTTTTCTTGAATCTTGTGAGCAACATTAATTCATCCAAATCTTCGATCTCAAACACTGTTTTAATATTACATGATTCATAGTTTATAAGAGGTATAGATTGATAAAGTGATTTACGAACATCAGGAAGAGCATTTGTCAACGTTTAAAAGATACGAAAGTCATTATACAATATTCATCAATAATAAATATGACTTGAATGTTAGTAATAGTAAATATGGCTTCGTGGACCTTTCGTGACGCGCAGGGATTCTGATAACTTCTAGACGAAATTAAGAGAAAAAATCAAGGCATACATTTTGTATATAGATTTACAAAATAAGAATACAAAAAAGTCGAGAGCAAACGAGACTTTTATAAAATTTATACGAAACGAGAAAATTTTATTTTTCGTCTCGTCTCGTTATAGTTAACCAACCGTGTCGTCATAAGCTTTCTTATCTCCCAAACTAATATTTAATAGGTTTGTTTCACGAATTTTCGTTCTAAATAGTAGTAAATAGGAATTAGAGAAAGTTTATGCCATACTTTGACTAAAATCCGAATTTAAATCTCAAATTTGAGGGCCCTTAATTCGGAACCAAAAGAGTGTACTCTATAATATTTCATACACATACTAAACTCACCAAATTTTACCATTCCCAGTGGTGAATCTAGAAAGTAAAAACTGGAGAGAGAGGAAAGCAAAACCCAGGTTATGAAAGGTATATAATGAGTTTACTATAAAATTTCAAAAATTTATAAATAATAGCATACATTTTCGTCACTCAAAAAACTGGGGGGATAGCCCCGGGTTAGATCAGTCACGGATCACTGATCATCACATAAAATTTGGGTAAGATCGAATGAATTTCAACAATCTTATATATATATATATATATATATATATATATATATATATATATATATAAGGGCGGATCCAAGGAGGGCTATAGCCTCAGGTATACACTGGATAAAATGGACTTCAATCCAGTTTTACACTGGATAAAGCGGCAAACTATGGTTTAGCCCCTCCCTTGATCATATCCTGGATCTGCCACTGTATATATATATATATATATATATATATATATATATATATATATATATATATATATATACTACCCTTATGATATTCAGTTTTCTTTTAGAATAATCAAATGAAAGACGAAAATAATTATATTATTAGTGAAGCAACCTACATTATGCTTTATTATTTTATCTATATATATAAATATGTTTTATCTATTCAGTAAATATGCTATATTTTAAATTTTATTCTAAATCCTTATTTTCTGTTTATCTGCTAATACTGTATTTTACATGTAACCACTTTTTTTTTCATATCAATAAGGTGAAATGAAATGCTACGAATTTATAAATATCATAAATTCATGAATTTTTGGTAACAGTTAAGGAAGCTTATAAGATAGTACGAAGCAGGGGCGTGCCCACGGGAAGAAGGGTCCACCACATCCGGACGCCCTCCCAAAACTTCCTAACTAAACATATATTTGTACACTTTCTTAATAAAACTACAGTTGCTTAACATGGAAATGTTTGATGTAGCATGAAAATTTGATTTTACACTTCATCTATACTTTTTCTCTTATTAAAAAAACAACATAGTTCTATCATTTTTTCTGAAACTATAGTTGGAGGTATTTTACAATTACTTATCAGGTACGGAATAATACCCATTCAATACTACATAAACGTAGTGGTTTGTAGTATTGGACTCCCCCCCCCCCCCCAACAAAAATTTCTGGGTGCACACCTGGTGCAGAGTTAAAACGTATACATACTGCAATAATAGCAAGTCAAGTCTTAAGAATAACAATTGAGTTACCTATTGCACACTCAGTTTCTTCATCTGCATTAGCCTAAGAGGTTGGTTAATTGCAAGTTTTAGATGAGCTTCAAGATTCTTTTCCTGTCAGGCATGACATTTCAGAATTCGAAATCCAATTGAGCATAGAAAATCTTCCCTCGACTGAAGCAGATAATAAATTGCTCTGATTCATAATGTGCACTGGCCACGAAATCATTAAACTTGAGTGTACTTATTTTAATTATTATTTCGTTCTGAACCACAGAACTGCAATTAAATGTTTAAATTATTAAGTTTGAAACTTCAGCATAGACATGTAAGTAGACAATATTTACTCTTTAAAAGAAAATATATCCTTCGTTAAAACGCCCTAGCTTGTCATTGTTGATGAAAGTAAACAGTAAAATAGTAAATTTAACTCTTGGTTTCAATAATCCTATTGATAACGACATTAGTCTGTCACATTACTTCCTAATAGTAAACAATCATATTAATAGATGTCGCTAGCGCTCAAGGAATTTGTTGATTTAGAACTATTGTGACGATTTAACAGTAATTTTAAAACTGTATTGTTTCAATTTAATTAGAATCTATTTCAAAGTAGGACATAATCATATTTGGTTTTCAGCATTAATATGTAGCTATTATTTCTAAAATAAGAAATTGTAACGATTTAATTGCAATTTATTTTGCATTGTTTCATTTTAATTATTTCAAAATAGGCCATAATCATATTTGGTTTTCAACATTAACGTATTATTTCTAAAATAATAAATTGTACCGATTTAATTGCAACTTACTTTTTGTTTCAATTTAATTATTTCAAAATAGGACAAATTCCATAATATTTAGTTTTCAGCATTAGTATGTATTATGTCTAAAATAATAAAATGTAATGATTTAATTGCAACTTACTTTGTATTGTTTCATTTTAATTATCTCAAAAAGGGTTGAGATTACACAGAAGAATAACATGCTCTGCTGTTTATTATTAGAAATTTCAGTTTAACGTTCCACGTTTATGCCCTTTAGGCTAAGGAAGACGGATGATTAAAGCAAGTGAATGATGGTGGAATAATTTATGGAATGATAATGTGGGAGGAAACGAAAGTACCCGAGAAAATCCACGGAGACGATGTGGTTTTTTTTATTAGGACAAGGGATATAAGCATATTTAGATGTAAGGATTAATATTTGAGTAATAACACATTGGTTAATAAGGCAAACCGCAAAGAAAGTAAATATGTCACATCTAAAACAATTAGATCTTTTATTTAAGAATGATTTTAACCAGAGATGTAAAATGGAGTGTATAGCATATACCCACCTAATATTTTTATAGACCAGCGAATACTCGCCTTATATTTTGCGAAGAAACCTGAGTATGCTGGAATGGGTGTATCCATATTTTATTTTATTTTTTATTTTTGAAAACGTTTATCTACCAAAAATTCTATCATTACATCATTGATTTTAATCTAGCATAGTATGCAGTTGGCCGAACGCTCTCGGACAACTGCTGTAGTTACAGTAAAAATTAAATAGACAATCGCCAAAATTAGTCTATGCTTTATTTTACATGCTATGCTTATTTCTTTTCCTTTTTAATATGCTTTATTGTGCTTATTAAATATTATTTTATTGCGCTTAATTTTATTTTGATCCTAAAATAACCAAAATGATGTTCACATCTAAATGTTGTGGTTTCCATGCTTTTGTTTCATTGCGCTTAATTAATTTTATCTCGATCCTAAAATTATCAAAATAATGTTCAATGTAGGAACCACAGGTTGTGTTTTCTGTGCTTTTGGACTGCTCAAATTGTAACTAATCACTATTACTATTACTAAAATAATACTTACTTCGATAGTGTCCAATAATTTCATGGATTTTAACTATTAAAATAGTATACTACACACTGAAACACTGTACTTAGTAACAGTAATAGTATATCTTTCGTAGTTATCTTCAACGCACTAAACCTAACGTAACACTACCTTCCTTCGTATGAACGGGTCATGTGTACTATGTTTTCAGCTGAAGGCAGCATAGAAAATAATACCGGTTCTTGATTTTTTTTTCACTACCCCTTTCATGTTTTCATATACATACATACACGACAGTGCTTACTGTTCAAGTTTTGCCAGGCACTTTTTTTTTTTTTTATTTTCCTTCTTTCTTTTAATTCATTGCTTAATTCCACCTAGACCCCTTCTGTTTCGATTTGTTACATGCATTCAAATTCCTCATATGCATATTATGGCCCTGTCCTGTGTGCATGTATGTATATATGTATATGCTAGCGTATGTGAATATGAGTGTTTCTTAGTCCTGGGTATTATTGTCTCAGCAATATATATAATTTTTTTTACTGTCCTATACCTTTCTTTTCACTCATTATCATTCACAACATACGAGCTATTTTGCATACGGCTAGCTGCCTCTTCTGCTTTTTCGTCTTGCGAATCCATATAGAATTATTGCTGCCACTATGTTAAAAAAAAAAAAAAAAAAAAAGAACTTTCCATGTCTTTTTGTCTCTTCGTCTAGGTAAGCACCTCTCTCCCCTCTATCCACCCCTTTCAGTGTATGAGAGAGAATCGTATATAATCGTATATGTATATATATGCAATACAAAAACAGTGAAGGGGTTAAAAATACATTATTATATGCATGGCTATGTCTGCGTGCTTACATACAAGCACACACACACACACACATGGTGTATATGTTGTTATGTGTGGAAAAGACAGAGGAAAAACCAGTCCTTGCTGCCTTCTCTCCTTCTTTCTAAGGTGGCTTGTATAACTGGACAACCCAACAGGTTCTTTTCCATATATCGTTTGAAACAGAGTTACCACCCTTCAACTGGGAAAAAAAAAAAAAAAAAATCGGGAATAATCAAGCTTGGGTTCAACTTCGTGTGTCAATGAGTACCCCTTTCAAGGACCTAGCTTTTTGATATTGCCAGAGGTCAAGAGTGTCTTTATGTATCGGGGCAATATTAACACATTGTTAACCACACTTAAATACTCTGCACTTAGCATAGTTTCCGAGCAATTTACTTTAGTCCTTCAAATGTATGTACGCGTGTGTGAAAACAGTAATAATTTCAATCTCCATTGTGAAATTTTCATGAAAATTTCAAATGACTTAGTGAAGTCGTAGCATTACTTTAAAATGTGGTAACTTTAAAGCAGGGTATTCCTCAGTCAGCTCTATGCAGCAAATAAGAGGGCTATGACGTCACTTAAATGCCAGGTTGTATGCATATTTTCTATAACTGAATAGCACTGTATAAATTGATTGTCTATGGGGAATTTAATGGAGACGTCAGAGACAAGGTCACAACATAGATATGGGAAATCTGTCCATCCGTTAGTCCGTCTGTCCGTGTGTCGACAGGTATAGGAACGATAACGTTAGAAGATAGCGAGAAATGGATTTCTGATAAGTATTCAACGTCCCATTATTTCCACCCTAATTGTTCAATTGAAACCTGAACTAGTAGATTTTTCAATATCAACACTAGAGAATGCCCATTCTTCGCACGGGAAGAAAATAAGATCTATGGAAAATATTTCAAAGATATATATAACAATTTCCTGGTTTAAAATATTTGTCAGTGCAAGATCGATTTCGCTGAAACTACGCTCACAAGTGTTCATTAGGTTCTTCCCAAATAACTTTTCACAACCTCAAGTCCGAGTCAAACCATCTTCTCACATTCGGAAACATGCATAGAAATCGTTAGGTAAATTTTTAGTCAATTACCATTAACCTGAAATGCGTGGTGCCTACATTTTTAGTGGTGCCTACAAATGTATTTTGTTACAGTTGTGACCAATTTAAATGGTTTTCTTACACCCGAAATCAGATTTTCTCCGTTTTGTTGTACAAAATTTATATCCTCCAAACTCAATTTTCCAAAAATCATACTTCTAAAGAAGTCTTTTTCTATCGGTACTTAGCCAGTTAAACTTTTTATACGAAATATTCGTAGTGTATGGCTATGCCAAAATATATAGTGGACAAATTTCATGGTTGTATGGTGAACATTTTAAAAGAAATTTGCAATAACAATGTAAAACTTTTCAATAATCCTATACATTTCGGAGTAGATTACTCAAAACTCTGTCTTAGATCTTTTCAGTGTCGTAGACTATGAATATGTTAGGCCTCTTTCCGCCTTCTTAGATCTTGAATTTCAGAAATTTCTAAATCATTTGTAGTACATAAGATTTGAGATAATATTTCTGAAAATTTCAGTTACCTACTCTCAGCTGTTTTGGGAATTTGGTAAGCAGCGAAAGACAATCCAAGCCCGCACTTTCCCTGACATTTCGTAAAATCCTGTCCTATCCTGAGCCTAAAAATTCAATGTGCACAATTTCAAGATCTAATAATCAAGAATTCCAAAGATCTGGAACAAGTTGAAGGAAGTGTTTAAGGTCTTCTTCTACTTTGTAGGAGTGTCTTTAATAATACTCTACCTACCATTGACCTAGGATTCAGGGAGAACAAACTTTGAAGTTCTTATGCTTAAGAGTTTCCATCCCGGCGAAATTAAAATACCGCTAATTTTACAGTAATTATGTGATATCTTCAAATAGATAAAAGATAATCGAAATGTGGAACAAAAGCGCCCTAGACAATATTATTTTACATGAGAAACCGTTATCACGATTCACTTATCTGCTTTCGATTTCGAGCCATTTTGAAAATCGGCATTTATTTTCGCGTTTCTAAACAGTTGAAAACGGAAAGCCACTAGGTGACTTGTGATAACGGTACCTCATGCAAAATAATATTGTCTAGGGCGCTCTTGTTCCATATTTCAATTATCTTTTATCTATTTGAAGATATCACATAATTACTGTAAAATTAGCGGTATTTTAATTTCGCCGGGATGAAGACTCTTAAGAGCTTCAAAGAACTTGTAAAAGTGAAAACATTCAAAGCCTACTTCTACTCCGTAGGACTAGTGTTTCGTAAAACTTCTTTATTTCCTCAGTCTAGAGTACACGGGAAATATTTATATAGGTCTACATAGTTTCAAGATTCATATTATTTATGTACATAATTTCAAGAGTTTAGGATATCTGGCGAATGGCAAAAGATCATTCAAGCTCGACTACTTCCCCTTAGGGTCCCCATGTCGAGAAATCATGTTATATAGTGGACGTGACGCCTATAGCGGAATATATTGTCCTCTGTTGCCCTCCACCCTTGGAGGTCCCGTTTTAAAAATCCTGTTTCATCTACATCCTATAGCGTAAGAACAGGGCCGAATTTAGGCAGGTGGAAAGGTGCACGTGCACACCCTTCGTTGTAAATATACACTAAAATGAGAAGCTAGGAGTGAAAATAACAACCCTTTCCGAAAATTTCTGTCATGATGCTTCCGTTTGGGCCTTAAAAGAAAGTAAGCTTTGCAAAAACATTATAACGTTTGTCGAGTAAGGAGAAGAACATTTTTTCCCCTGCATAACACTTGAGACCTTCTTTGAAATACTTTCCTCCGTTCTATGCATCAGTGTTGTCAATGGTAAAGAAGACTGTCACATGTCACTTTGAAGAATTTCAGTGTGATTGGTTATTTTGGTAGTTATCGGTGCACCCCCCCCCCCCCCTCAGACAATCCTGGATCCGGCCCTGCGTAAAAATATATATAAAATATTTCAAAATTACATCCAATAGTTTCGGAGATCTGGAGAACGTTAATAATTCTTGCATTCTCTCATCGGCTTATATTCCAAAAAATCCCGTCTTATGTACGGCCTAGAGTGCAAGGAGAATATTTATACGAAATTTCAAGATTCTATGGGCAATAGTTTCAGAGACAATGAACAGCAATATATATATATGCAAGCCCCTTATCCCCTCTTAGGCATAAAAAAAATCGTCTTACCTACACCCTATAGTCCAGAGAGAGCGGTTTTACAAAGTTCCAAGTTATAAACCTAATAGTTTCGGAAATCTAGCAAACAGCAAATAATCATTCAAGCTTCCTTATCCTACTTTAGGCACCGCAATTCAAAAAATTTCTGTCTTATCTACAGCCTATGATGGGAGAAGCATAGTTATTACAAAATTTCAAAATTCTACGCCTAACAGTTTCGAAGATCTGGAGAATGACCCAAAAAAAAAAAAAATCATTCATGTCCTATTATTCTCTCTTTAGGGCCACATTCGCAAAATCTCGGCTCATCTACAATTTAGAGCACAACGAAAACAATTATACAAAGTTTCAAGGTTGTACACTTTATAGTTTTGGAGATTTGAGGAACCGCAAAAACTCTTTTTTTTCTCCATTATTTCCTCTTAAGGGTCACATTTCGAGAAACTACTTACGTGTTGATTAGAATGTAGGAAGAACATTTATACAAAATTTCAAGACTTTACGCCTAATGGTTTTGGAGATCAGGCTAAGGTAAGAAATAATTCAAGCCCCGTTATACCCTCTTAGGGGCCTATTTCGCTAAATTTCGTCTTCATAGCCTAGAATCCAAGGGGAATATTTGCTCAAAATTTCAAGATTCTATGCTTAATAGTTTCATAGATCTGGCTAACGGGGGAAAAAAAAAAATAAAATGGAAACATCGTTATCCCTCTTTAGGGGCCACATTTATTTTTTAAAAAAATCCGTCTTATATGCAATCTAGAGTGCAAGATAGACAGACATTTGTACAAAGTTTCAAAATAGTAGACCTACATGTATAGTTTCGGAGATCTGGCAAAAGGCAAAATTGCATTCAGGTTCCTTTATAGAATTCTGTCATATCTTCAACCTAGGATCAAGGGGAGCATTTGTACAAAATTTCAAGGATCTACACACACACACACATACACACACACACGCACACACATATATATATAGTGGCGGATCCAGGGGGGCTATAGGGGCTATAGCCCCCCTTGACGCTCAGGTTTACACTGGATAAAACGGCAAACAATGGTTTAGCCCCTCCCTTCATCATATCCTGGATCGGCCACTGTATAGGCCTATATATATTAGCCTTTCTCACTGGATCTAGTGGGTAGCCCATGTGCCTTTGGTGCATGTGGAGTCGTGTTCGATTCCCGATGGGAGAGCACAAAAAATAACTTTCTAATAATTCACTTTCACAGTCATTCATCCGTCTCCTTTAGCTTGAAGAACATAAACTTGGTGTGAGCGGTCCCAGGTTGGATTCCCGATGGGGGCCATTCCGTCGAAAAAGTGTAAAAGCTTTTTCCGGACAACCACTCTATGAGAGGTTTTCCTCTTTTAGATCAAACAAATGCCGGGATGGTACCTGACAATGGTCCGGACAGCTTCTTTCTTTTCTTATTCCTTTTTTCCTCCCCGATTCCCGGGTAGTGGGATCACCGAGGGACGTCATCCTTTATACGTGACGAGATAACATGCCTATAGGTGCGAAAGCCCAGAAATCTAATTCCTACTTATAATCCTTAAAGGGCATAAACGCGGGATATTTAAACTAAAAATAAATTCGTTTACTTATTTCTTTTAAATGTATCAGTATTAAACCTTATAATTAATATATAAGTCCTCCAATAAATTGAAAATAGCACAAGTTTATCTTATTCCTAGATCTAATATCGGTAAAGACATTCAAAATTGTAATATTGAGTATTTTTTATGAAGGTACTGGAATCTGTTCTCTACAAACGTATTAAAAATCATATCAAAGTATTAATTTCAATATATCATCATAGTTTTGTCCAAGGGAGATCGACGGTTACAAATTTCCGTGTTTTTAACAATTTCATAGCAAACACACCATATCAAGGAGATGAAATCGATGCTATTTATACAGATTTTGAGAAACCGTTTGATAAAATAAATCAATAAAGCACAAAATAGCTTATTAATAGTGAAACTTGATGACTAATTTGTCGACGCAATTAACCAATCTGATTGAGAGACCGAAGGCAGTTTGTTATATACAAAGTTTTTTTTTTTTCTTAACGAATACTTTCAACTATCTGATGTTCCACAGGGATCAAATTTAGGACCATTACTATTTGTAAATGATTTTCCTAAATGCATTTAAAAATCCTATAATTTGTTATATGCTGATGTCCTTAAACTTTTTAGATGTATCAAATCAACAAATGACTGTAATGAGCTTTAACAAGACATGAATGCAGTAGTCAAGAGGTCTCAAAATAACTTACTAGATGTTGATATTAGGAAATAAAAAAATCGTGAATTTTACTAAACGTTAGATCAAGTGCAATTTCAGTATACGATAAACAAAACTGATCTACTTGTTGCATATAGGTTATTACTGTATAAGTGATTTATATGCAAAGTGGGTTTTAAGCTTTGGTCAGTGTTTCTTTTGTTGCAATATATACAATAGGAAATTGAAATATGAAAACAAAATAAATGAAGCGAACAGAGAGCTTGAGTTTATTGTAAGACAATAGAAAGTTTATGTTATGAGTAGCAAAATTTAGGACAGTTAGAGTTGGACGTAAGGTATTATGGAAGTTGGAGCATGTTTTAGCGGAGGCTGGCGAATTATATTTTGTGCAAACACAAAGAAATTACAGTAATCATGAGAAGTTGCAACGAAATTAGATTGCTACCTGTAAATGATAGTTGTTCTGTATGGGTGCGATTACATAGTCATTAGTCACGATGACATAGAAAGAAATTACATTAACTAAGATTATGTTCTGTGTCGAATAAATCTAAAAGAAGTACACAAATAAAAAGATGTATAACCGAGTGGTTGAAGTAATTGGGTAGACTAACGATTTGGATATAAAATAAGTTCTTGATGTGAAGTATTGTAGCATAATATCTCTGACTAAGAACACAGTGGCATTTTGGAATACAACAGTTTAGTAAACCAAGCATTCTTCAAACATTCTAGCAAATCTATATTCGCTCCAAACATAAATATGCGGTTTTTGTATCGAGCCCAAACCCAAAATCTGACTCCCTAACAAAAAAAAAAAAAAAAAAGTTCAAACTTAGGTGTCTTATTTATAAGCAAACAAATGTTTCTCCCAAAACTGAAAAATGTTATTCACTAAACAGGGATTTCAAAATTAGAACACTATAGAACATTATATTCTTGAACAAAATACCTCTAATAAACTAGATTGCAGCGAGCTGCTTTCCGGTTTTCAAATAAATGTACCGAATGTGAAAGACGCAATGAAAACTATAATTTCTTTTATTGTATAATAACGCGAAGGAATATGCTATCACCAATGGAAAATGAGTCTTATACTGATCCTAGTAGCATAGGCAACTTGCAAACCGCTTGCTGTAAGCATGAATTGTAAGTCGGCAAGCTTGCATCCAGCTTAATTGGAAAACGTGCAGGCATCCCACAAGCTGAGTGCCAGTAATGAAGTTACAAGGGAACAACCTTGCATTTAGTGTTCCATTCAAGCTTGACCTAAGTATTTTACAAGTCAACTTAAGTCAATAGCCAATGAATGGCCAGTGATACTATGACACTCTGCGAAGGGTCTAAAGCATCTCATGCAAGTACAAGAAAAGGCAGACTGTATGAAAGCATGTATTTCAAATACAAGCGTAGAAAGCCAAAAGCCAAGCACACGCCAACTGGCCAAAAACTTTCTTGCTACTAGGGACTGCCTTACAAGATTTAAAAATGAAATTATGAATATGTTATGAAAGATAGGCACTGTACTTCGGTATGACACCTGCTGTTTTCTGATTCAATAAATAAGTAAATTGATGAATAAGCGTCAAATATTGTTCATTTTGTTATCGTCGTATTTCTAATATCGCAACTGTACTGTAACAATCACGTAATGTCAACACATTTGGCAATATTTCTTCGTTACTTTTACTATAAAAATCTGACCGCGGAAAGTTTCAAACATGGTAGTAATTTAAAGCAGGTGGCAATACTGTTGTTTGCAATGTAACCATCGTCGTTTTAGCAGCCTTGCGGACACCAAGCAGTCTCTCACCTCTTCTCCACGCAGACAAAATAAAATAAAATAATAATAACAATAAAGAATAACTGGTTTTTGTCTTTGGGTGAAAGGGGTAACCCGTTTCAACCCTCAATTTCTTCGAGTTCCCTCACACTATCACAGTTAATAGGCAAATGTCTGCTAAAAACAAAGCGTTTTTGGCCTGCCAAAGGAGCCTCGGCTACGGTCAAAGTTTTTTCTTAAAAAAAAATCACCCTTCGACGTTGGCGGTGAAAATTTTGAAGATAAAAAAAGACCTACCCTCTCTTTTAAGTTTTAACAAGACCCGTTTTTCCCACAACGTCACTAGCCACGGTGTATTACATTTTTTTTTATTCCTCTCAAAAGAACTTACATCCATAGCGCTTCCGTAGAGAGAACTCGATATAGCTAAAAGGAAAAAAAAAAGTGTTTAGGCTTTTGTCCACCGAAAGAGGATGGGGAAGAATAAGCTGAAAGGGTCTATAGGTTGAAGAGGGGAGGGGAGAGAAGAAGTTAAGATAATGGGAAATAACCCCCTCCCCCGATCCCTTACTTATATGAACCACTTCATCGAGGTAAAAATGTGAAAACAGAATCTCATTTTCCCCTCTTCTTACTTCTACCAATCTTTATGGTAATGTGCACGGAGTGGGCCAATCAGAAGTACTTAACACTGAAAATATGTTACATATTTATTACTAAATATAGACCTTTTTATTTTCTTTCCCTTTTTTTCTTTTCCACAACGTTTTATTGCTTTTTATGGTTCATTTCTTAACTACTTTGCTGACATGGTCAAGTTATAAATTTTTCTTTAAGTGTGGTGCAAATTGCTCTTAGTTAGTAGGTACTTGAAAATATAAGCAATATTGATAAGACGAAGGGCCAAGTTCAGTCTTGTAAACCAGATGTTCTCAACCTCGTTCTCGCGAACATTATGGCTCTTCCATAGTGATAACTAGGGCCTCAGTATTCATTATAATCTAAAACATTAAGGAAAAAAGCGACCTACATTCATAATGATCTTAAAATGTGCGAAAATATACTAATCCTAGCTATATATAAAACTATATGAATTCACTCGTTCACTGACATAAAATAACGGGTACTTCTGGTTGACGTGGAAAGTTGAAATTTGGCATGATTGTAGCTTTTCGGGACTAACCAACAGGAAAAGTGCCAAAAGTGAATATTTTTAATTTTTAGGGGGTCTAAAGGGGGATGAAGAAATTCCTCATTTAATTTTAAATTCTATTTTATTTTAGACCTATAATTTTTTTTAGGTACTTGGATTTTATTTTAGATACTTGGAATTGGAATAAAATCTTGAAATTTGATATGCTTTAAAGTTTTCATTAGCGTTATCTAAGTAAATCAACAAAAATAAAAATTTCCAACTTTAGAGTGGTTTTATGGGGAACTGAAAAATCTTTTCCATGCTATTTGTATGGAATATCTTCTACACTCCAGAATGTTTAGGCACTTCCTGCATGATGAAATTTGGCATGATTGTAGCCTTCCTGGACTAACACTCAGGAAAATTGTCAAAAGTGAATATTTTTAATTTTTAGGGGGTCTAAGGGTGAGATGAAGAAATTCCCCTTGTCATTTAAAGAACCTTTGTTTGAACCTATAATGTCATGTTTTATATACTTGGAACTGGAATAAAATCTTGAAATTCGGTATGTTTGTACGTTTTCATTAGCATTATCTAAGTAAATCACTAAATTTTTTTAAAAAATCCAACTTAAGTGTTTTTTTTTTTAAATAGAAAATTGAAAAATCTTTCTCACGTTATTTGTATTTGATGGCGTCTTCTACACCTCAAAATGTTCAGGCACTTCCGACAGGATTAAAATGATGAAATTTGGCATCATTGTAGCCTTTCCGGATTAACCCACAGGAAAATTGTCAAAACTGAATATTTTTAGTTTCTAAGGGGTCGAAAGGAGAAATGAAAAATCTCCACGTTATTTAAATTGTCATTTTCTTGGGATACAAAGTCTTATCTTTTAGGTAGCTGAAATAGGAAAAGAAACTTTTAATTCGTTAGAATTGTGTGGTTTTAAGAGGTGCGAAGTCGTAAGCCGAGCTACATGAGGTCTGGGGGCGACGTCCCCAGCTGGCCAAATTCAGGAAATATTAAGAACAAATGCACGAAATTCACTCTTGAAGCAAAGGCTGATATAGGCCTATATATGAGACGCGAGCCGTAGGCCGAGCAAACGCGGAGGTCAGGGGCGAGGCCTCCAGCTGACCAAAGGCTAGTCTCATATTAAAGTCTAATGTTTGTTTGCTTGTCCGCTATATTCGTTGAGCAGTCTGAAATTAATTTTGGTGCATGTTACCTAGCTCGATCTGGTTTTATATCGTATAACTTCGATTAAAATAGCATCTTAAAAGGGTGGGGAAAGGGGATCAATTTTATTCCAATAATAGAGTATTTTAGGAGCCATCAAATCAGGGAGCTGGAACAAGATATATGAATTGCATTATGAAAACTCTTCATTAAAACTTGTGCTAGCGTTTTCAAAAGATCAGTTTTGAAAGAGAGAAGGGGCACTTTGATTTCCCATTTTGAATTTTTTTTTTTTTTTTTTTTTTTTGTCAAATGGCGAAAGAAAGGAAACCGTTGAACTGTTTAAAATAAATTGTTGAGCATAGTTATCTAGTTCAAAATTGATTAAAATTATCTTCAAAATACCATCTTAATTAAACTGAGGACATGTGTGAGACGAAAAGTTGAGTCTGTCTAGTCTCGAAAATTGTCGTGAGAGTGATGTTTCATCTCGAGAGATGAGTCTGTTTCTGTTGGAAAGATTGATCTCGTCAGGAAACTTGTCTTATGTCGTTAACTTGGATCGATGTGGAATTTTGTCATTTCAGTTCGATTCTAATATGCATACTAGGTGGAGAGGGAGAGATTTCAAATATAGCATTCCAAAATTTTCAATAAAACTATTTTTCATGTATGAAGAAACGGGCATTTCAGTTAATCTACAGGATGCTCTCGTATGAAAAAGTAAATCCACTAACTCATTTACTAGCTTATTCGTCACCAGGTATCCGAAACTACAAGCAAGTGAAGAATCTTAAGAGTCTTAATCCCGGCGAAATTAAAATACCGCTAATTTTATAGTAATTATGTGATATCTTCAAATAGATAAAATATAATCGAAATGTGGAACAAGAGCGCCCTCGACAATATTATTTTACATGAGAAACCGTTATCACGACTCACTTATCTGCTTTCGATTTCGAGCCATTTTGAAAATCGGCATTTATTTTCGCGTTTCTAAACAGCTGAAAACGAAAAGCCACTAGGTGACTTGTAATAACGGTACCTCACGCAAAATAATATTGTCTAGGGCGCTCTTGTTCCATATTTCAATTATCTTTTATCTATTTGAAGATATCACATAATTACTGTAAAATTAGCGGTATTTTAATTTCGCCGGGATGAAGACTCTTAACAGATATTGTACAAATACTATCCTTGTACACATAGGCACCGACTTTTAAATTTTTCAGTGAGTACTCAGTCTTCGGTACTTTTAAGATAAATCACATCTCGAGTCTCGTATACAATTTTCTTTTAACAAATCCAGTAGACCGGTAATTTTCAAATTAACGGCGGGGGGGGGGGGGGGGATAATGATAGACATGATCAACCATCATGGGGTACAGGTTAGTTGAATTGATCTTGAGAAAGGCTATATGAAACGGGACCTACTGATTAAGTTGGAATTCGAACCACATGAGCTCCTGCCGGAAATCGAATCCTTGTCTCCCACGCCAAAGACGCGTACGATAACTACTTAGCCACAAAAGAGCTCAGGGTACAGGTTAGTGTAATGAAATGAAAGTCATGTCGATTTTTATTTTAATTTACTTGTTTATTTACTTATGTATTTTTACCACAATCACTTAAACTTTGTATTGAACAAACAATAAAATTTTGTTTTTCTATTGCACTGTGTTTAGCAATGTTGGTCAAAGGAACACAGAAAAATCCAATTGGTGCTTGAGTCCCGGAGTATCGTTGTACTCAGCGCTTCTGCTGTACACTACACTGTAAAAAATTTCATAGGTAATTTACAGAAGATGTTGGCAATCTGTTTGCCACTCCTCTGTGTAAAATTACATTTTTATCAATAAAAATATCATTTCTTATAAATTTACTGTAAATTTGTAAAAAAAAAAAAAAAAAAAAAAAAAGCAGCAAATTTTGTAATTTAATCTAAGGAAATGTATATCAACTTACAAAATGAAGGATAAATGAGTTTACATTGATGTTTGGCAATTTAACTACAATTATTATTATTATTATTATTATTTTTTTTTTTTTTTTTTGGAGTGTAGAAGTTTGAAATATTTCGTCATTCACGTGGTCTTCGAAACTATTAGGTGTAGCAACTCCGAAATTTTGTATAAAAATTCCCCATGTACCCTAGGCTGACGATAAAATGGGTTTTCACAAAATGTAATCTCCTTAAGGGGGAAAACCGAACTCTATAGTAAAAGCGAACTGGCCTCATTAACGATTTTGAAAACGAAAAAAGAAAATGTTCGCCAATATTTTTCAAATAAATTTCATACAAAGAATGGGCATTCTGCTAACATAGAAATAAATGCTTTGTGTATAAAGTGAACCGCAAAAATGATCAATTGCCTCCAAAATTATAGAGTATGAATAACCTCAAACATTTTGCAGTAATGTCACTTTTATTACGACCTGACAATCATTCAAAATTTTTGACTGTAATAACTTGGAAGTTTGATTGATTATTTGATTGACACAATTTAGCAATTTGGGTGTCGCATGGCAGCATCAAAGGTGACCGATACATTTCGTTATACATCCAGAATATAAAACAAATGGAAGAAGTTGATAAAATAACTAAATTTCCTTCTTTTCGTTCAGCCTATTAACTGCCTGATCAAGATGTTGATTTTTACAATTTAATGTGAGTATTCGTTACGCCAGATGTTTCCGTTCTTTCATCTTTATTACAATTGAATGTACGACTAAGTTTTATAACTAATATGAGCGAGTGGGTGTCGTGTAAAAATGTGTGTACTAGTAGAGTGTCGAAATAAGAGAAGGAATAAAAATCACTGAATTAAATCAATGAGCACCGAGGACATAAAGGCTGATTCACACACACTGGATGCCATGCTGCGTCCGTCCACGGCCGCGACCATTCACACATACCATTCTACACCATTTCCCAAGAAGGGTACGTTGTTCGAGTAGTTCATGTCGCTTCGTGTGCTCCGAAAAAAGCCGAAGAATCACGATCGGGCTGGTTTCTCTTCAAGGCGACCTGTCGGGGCATGTGGAAATGGCACAGGCTCGGCATGTCATGTGTGAATTAAAAAGAAGACAACCCAATGAATTTTCAATTTCAAAGTCTGAAAAGAAACTTCGTTGACTACGACACGGACGCGGCAATACATGGGAACAACGTACTATGTGTGAACTAACCTTAAGAGAGCCCTAGATCTACTGCTTAGATGGAGTAGGCAAACTGCTGTGCCGCCACCCGCCACTTCATGCTCTGTCGTTTGCACTCGGGATCATAGTGGTAGAGCCACGTCTCATCCACTGTCACAAATCTATCACAGAACTGTTTCAGGTCTGCCCCCATAACCTCCAAACCAACCCTTGAACATCGAACCCTTGTCTTTCTGATGTTCACAAGATAACATTTTGGGTACCCATCGCGCTGACACATTTCTGAATCCCAAGTGTTCATGCACAATGGTTTTCTCTGAGCCTACAGAGATGTGCATGATATCTGCTAACTGTTGCACCGTGATTCGTCTGTCTGGTATAATCGCATCAATGTTTTCCGGTGTGCATGCTGTTTTTTATGGAGGACAAGTACCAGGGGCCTGTTAACAGCTTTCCCTTCCGCAACAGAAGTCGCGGCACCAGTTCTTTACCACCTGGTAGAAAGGAGCCCCATCACCCAACACACTGATCATGTCCTCATGAATCTCCTTTGTTCTTAACCCCTTTTTCTGGAGGTACTTGATGACAGCTCGTTGTTCGGTTTTCTTCATTTTTCAAGCTAGGTGCCACCTCTCACACTTGAAACGACTAAAAAGAATATTAATATAACAGCTATGGTTCTGAAATTTAGCATATAGGCATCTAAGACATTAGGCTACAATATCCCCCATCATCCATCCCAGCTCAAGTATTTTAAATATACCGGGGACAATAATTATTGAACCACTCTCGTATATTTAAAATTAAAGTTTTAGAGTTAATGGCAGTTCTCGGTTATTAAATTTCTTTAACCATGGTATATATACTCTCAACTTGCTAGTATCATCATAATGAAATGCTTGAGAGGAATTAATATCAATTTCACCTGAATAGATGCTACATTTTCAGGCCTTTTTTTGGCAACAAAAAATATTTTTTTAGTGCTATAAAAATTATTTTTTGGCAATTTTCTTGAAAACTACGCGTGAAAAAGTATACCCTCAGACATATGATTTTGTTGAACTCTATAAGGTCTATGATTGGTGTATACACTTCATTTCTGAACTTCTTTTTCATAATATACCAATAATATTGTAGAATATTTAATGATAATTGGATATTTATGAGCAATTTATCAAATGTTCAAGCTAAAACGGACATTCATACAAAGGTTATACAGGGTGTCCAACATACAACGCAACCCGGAGTTTCGGATAGTGCAACTTTTGAACCTGAAGCGATACACAAATAATGATTATAACAAAATGAAGCCTTGTTCATGTATATATTTTTAAACTAGGAAGCAACGATTGTAGTACACTAGGAACCACACAGTGTTGTCAGATGTAACCGAAGGTGTAAATTAATTTTTTTTTTTCAAAATACGTAAATTGACTCATAACTCATACGTATGGATGGTCTGTCGTTAATTTTCAATTTGCGTAATTGGAGTAGCTTGGAAACTATGAATCAGAATTTTTTTCCCTTTCCACCGATAACTAATCAGATGGGGCTTCTATAAGGAGGAACTAGGTAGTTTTCATAAATTAACACTCTGAATTGGCAACACTGCTGATGTTTCAGTGCATCAAAAGGTGTGTTAAGGATCTGTCTACATTATGCAATTCCTGAAAACAATGAAAAACTATCATGATAAAACTTTTACTTACGCGCACCCGACAACGCTGCAATTATCACGAAATGAATTGTCAGCTCTATAACAGATGCTGGGAGTGCCCCCTGTTTTGATTCAAACACAGGTTCACACGTTTCACTATGTTGGCAGCAACTTTACGAAGAGTAGAAGCGTTAATGTTCTTAATGGCACTGCGAATGTTCGATTCCAGGTCTTGTATTGTTCGAGAATTGTTGTTGTATATCTCTTACTTTAAGTAGTCCCATTGAAATGAATAGCAGTGTTGCCGGGTGCATGTAAGTAAAAGTTTTTTCATAGTAATTTTAAAGTTTCTTTCTCGTTGTTTTCAGGAATTGCATAATGTAAACAGATCCTTAACACACCTTTTGATGCACTGAAACATCAGCAAAGTTGCCAATTCAGAGTGTTAATTTATGAAAACTACGATTTCCCTAGTTCCCCCTTACAGAGAGGCCCCATCGTTGGAAATGAAAAATTCTTTTTTCTGGTCCATAGTTTCCAAGCTACTCCAACTAAGCAAACTGAAAATTAACGACAGAACATCCATATGTATGAGTTATGAGTCAATTTACGTGTTTTGTAAAAATAAAAAATAAAAAAATAAATAAAAAAAACACCTTCGGTTACATCTAGCAACACTGTGTGATTCCTAGTAAACTTCAATCGTTGCTTCCTAGTTTAAAAATATATACATGAACAAGGCTTCGTTTTGGTATAACCATTATTTGTGTATCGTTTCAGGTTCAAAAGTTATACTTTCCTCAACTCGGGTTGCATTGTATATTGGACACCCTGTACAACATTAAAATTCACAAGTAATTATATTCAGACTACACTAACATGTCTGCGTACATTTAGCAAGATAGCAAATGTTGCTTCAAACCTGGCTAGTGTACACTATCCAGTTCTAAAGAAAGCTTTCAATCGTAAAGTCTTGATTCTATTCAGGATGATCAGATGTCACAGACGCCGAGAGCTGAGCTCGCGAGTTTTATAGTGGATACTTTCAAATATTTAGGATCAATATTAACAGACGAAAATCATATTCACGAAGAAATTAAATGTCGACTAAAAGCAGGGAATTCGTGTTACTATTCGGTTCAAAATCTCTTGTCGTCGCGAATTCTGTCGAGGAATTTGAAGCTTAAAATATATAAAACGATAATCATGCCTGTTGTTCTGTATGGTTGCGAAACATGGTCGCTTACTCTGAGGGAAGAACATAGACTGAAAGTATTTGAGAACAGGATCCTGAGAAAAATATTCGGACCCAAGAGGAACGAGAATGGGGAATGGCGGAAGCTTCATAATGAGGAACTACATAGTTTATACGGTTTACCCAACATTGTTAGGGTCGTCAAGTCTAGGAGTCTTAGGTGGGCAGGTCATGTAGCTAGAATGGAAGAAAGTAGAAACGCTTTCAAAGTCTTGACTGGTAGACCCATAGGAAAACGACCATTAGGAAGACCTAGGCGCAGATGGGAGGACAATATTAAGATGGATCTCGCAGAGATAGGAATACAAAGTAGAAACTGGATCCAATTAGCTAAGGATAGAAGTCAGTGGAGAGCTTTTGTGAACGCGGTACTGAACCTTCGGGTTCCATAGGCCATAGAGTTATATATATATATATATATATATATATATAATTTTAAGCTTATTAAGATTTAAATATCTCCGATTTGAAGTTAACATTCAGCTATCTCTAATTTAAGTTTATTAAAATTTGGATATCTCTAATTTAAAGCTCACAATGTATTCTGATTAGCTCACCTCTGGTGCCTATGGTCTTTGGTTCGATCCCAGCTCGCGTCAAGTGAGCTTTGTGGTTGACAAGTACCATCTGCGTGGGTTTTCTTGGGGTTTCCCCATTTCCTTCTACTTTCTTCATTCAACTATTTCATTCATTTCTCATCATCACCCTCTTCTTTAGCCTAGCCGGCATAACCGTGGGACGTAAAGAAGATTTCATTTCATTTTTTGTATTCCGACTAATTCTAGTTGACCAAATCGTGATTAGGGTTACCGACATAAGAACGGTAATTGAAGACTATTTCGTAGAAGGATACGACTTCTTGTGCTAGTATACAGGGTGGCCCAAAAGTAGGTATACATCCCTGCATTGATCAAATATAACATTCTAGCTTAAGGGTTTATTTGCCACGGCTGTTCCGAGCTTAAGAACAAATGATAAAGAAATTACGTCTATCTAATGGATAACAATAAGAAATTATATAAAAAGCAATGATTTGATTAGTACCGGGCTGTATACCTACTTTTGGGTCACTCTGTAGTAATACTCGATGCATCCTGTCAGAGCATTGGGTTACCATTTGTCTACTTTAACCGATCTTAACTCTTTGAGTTTAAAGGCAGACAGAGAGATACACATGATAAATATATAAACATTGCATAACATCGATACGGTGTCTGTCCACGCTAATGACTACAAATGTCAAATTAAGTACTTGTTTAACTTGAAACCCTAGTGTGTGTAAATTTCATTATACTAACCATATTGATTATAAATACATGTAAATGTATCAAATGATCTCATTTGGAGCATTCCTGCACTAACATAATTCCATCTGTGGCTATCCGGTAACCTTTTTCCATGATGTTATTGTCCTTTTCCATACAAGTTCCACCATTTGAATATCATGGACATAACGAGAACATGTTAAACCGTCGCTGTGTTATATAATGCTTGGTGTTCCATCATGCATTCTACAGAATGTAACAACCAAACAGCGGCCTCCGGAACAGAAGTAAAACCTGTGACGTTGATAAATGAATGTGTTAACAGCATAAAGCAACCTGTCTACCTAATACGATAACACCAATGTAAACCGTGTCTACAGGCAGAAAAGAACCGAAGTTAATTCACTCGAAAATTGCCGATGATTTTTCTTCCTACAAGTATCCACACCCCTTTCTGCCATTTTCTTTTCACTATTATAGTGTATATATATATATATATATATATATATATAGAGAGAGAGAGAGAGAGAGAGAGAGAGTATTCAACTACGAAAATGGTCCAGATTAGTCTTCTAGCGCGAGAAAGGAACCATGCGTGTGGGGTGGTTTAAAATACGAAGGGGGGAATATGCAGGTGCTACCCTGTTGAAATGATGCTTGTATAAATTTATATATATCACGTAACTATATGTGATGTTTGAAAAATGATTGTTTCAAACATGAAGTAAGGACCAGAATTTTAAAAGCACATCTTCCCTTAATTCAACATTAACATCATCTGGATATAATTTCTTTAACGTCAAACTCTCTGTATTTTTTAATCCTATTATTCATTTTTCAATTCTTTCAGTGTGTATGTGTACAAAAAAAGGCTTACAAACGTTTATTTTTATATGCTTTTAACGATACAGTCGTTTGTTTGATAATTTTTCACGTGCCAACATATAATGATACATCCAAATTTGAGAGAGAGGAAAGTATCCATTACATCCAAAGCTGCAATTTTAAATTACTGTTTGTATTGTTTATATACACAAACATGAAAGTATATTTAAATAATAATTAAAAGATTCCAACGCTTTGTTTTTTAAGTTTAATGTAAAGCTTGCATGTAAAAGTATATCGTATGATCTTCACAAATCCTCATTATATGTGCCTTTTAAGCGTTTAAGCGTTAACAATGTTATTCAGTTTCTTTGGACATAATAGATAAATATATCTTTATAGATTGTAGAAGATTATTTTGGAATAATACAAATAACACAGGGCCCAAACTAGATCCTTGTGGTACGCCAGAATAACTTGCGTAGTCATTAAAGGTGTTGAATGATTTTTTCGGCGTATTTTCAATTTAGAAAGATACTACAGAAAAGACGCAGATAATATTAAAATTATACGATATCATTCCTATATTATGAGTCAACACACATAACAGTCTGATCTAGAGAAACCAGTGGCCCCGCAAGAGCAGTCGCTAACGCTCTCGCCTGTAGTGTAAGCGGTTCCGAGTTCGATTCTCGGTGGAGGTTATTCTGCCGGAAAGTTGTAAAAGAATTTTCGGGTCAGCCATCCTAATTATGGTTTTCGCGGCTTTTCCAAATTCACCCTAGACAAATGTCGGAATAGTATATAACACAAAGATCCGAGGGTACTTCCTTTCTTTCTTATTTTTTTCTTTATTTCCCACTTTCCCAGATAGTGTGATCGCCGAGGGACGTCCTCCCACATACATGACGTTTAAATAGGCCTTAGATGCCAGTAATAAGCAGAAATATAATTTCTAAACAATCTAAAATAACCAATGTCGTGGCACTTCTAATAAGCACTAAAATAAGCACTAAGTTCTAATAAAAACACATCATTTAATACGTATTAAATGATACGCGAACATATTGAAAGAAGAGCCAACTTTCGAGTTTGAAACTTTTTATTGGAGCTAGGTAGCGTGCACTCATCAGTTTTAAAGTAACATTTGTTACTCTTGTTAATGGCCAGGTCTATTAATGTGGTTTGAATACTTTTGAGCTTAATAGATTATGTTGTGTGGCCTTTGTTTGAACATTTCGTTTTAACATGGATTTTATGTCATGTTCATGGATTACTCATAGTAAATTTTTGACTCATGCCGATTACTCGTATAGTAATAAATTGCTCGTAAAAATGCTACTAATGTACTTATTGTATATTGTAAATCATTACCAATGTACATTATTGTGATTAGCATAAGTAGTAGAAGTATAAAGAGCATGTATGTTACTGTTAGGAAAATACAACAATAGATGGAATCTACTAGTTATCATCTATCATATTTTGCTACATGTACTGTACATGAGTAAAATAATATATATATATATATATATATATATATATATATATATATATATATATATATATATATATATATATATATATATATATGTATGTATGTATGTATGTATGTATATGTAAATGTAAATTATTATTGGTAACGGCCCACATAATTTCTAACGCTACAAACTTTTTTTTTTTAAATTTCGGTTCAAACTATAAATGAAAATTTATCCTCAAAAAATTATTTAGTTTACTTCAATTCAATCTATCGCTGATATACAGTAAAACATATCTTAAACGGACTTTCACTAAACGGAAATTTGTTTTAAACGGAAATATTTTACAGTCCTATAAATTTAGGGGCAAAAAAGGGTTAAATTCCCTTCACTAAACGGAAATTGTGTCCCTAGTTCTGTGACGCTGAATCCACATAAAAAAAAAAAACTTCTTCGCTGTCTTTAAAAGGTTTTACGCTATGGGATTTAGTAAGATAGGAAATGAAATCTATTCCTGTGACACTGAATCCATATCAAAAAGATCTTCACTGTCTCTTACAGTTTTTACTCTATTGGGATTTAATAAGATAGGGGATGCAATTTACTCCTCTGACACTGAATCCATATAAAAAAAATCTTCGTTGTCTTAGAGTTTTTACTCTATGTGGATTTCATAAGGTAAGCGACAGAATTTATTCCCGTGACACTGAATTCACATAAAAAAATCTTCTTCACTGTCTCTTACAGTTTTTACTCTATGTAGTCCAGGAAATCTAGAGCAATTATACCCTTAACCTGGGCAAAATTGCAATAGAAGCTTTTAAAACAGATTTTGATTCAGGAATCATTACTGAATAACATATTCAAAATCCGACAAAATCGGACCACGGAAACACTCCCAAAAACGGTTTTCAAAATGGCGGACCATGATTTAAAAACCTTGCTATCTTGCAATTTTTTTCTGTATCTCGGTTTCCTGTAATCCGATTTTCACGATTGTTTTTTTTAAAATCAAAGTTCGTTTTAAGTAGTATATTTTTTATTAGGAGCATTGACATCCTATCTCGTACAGTTTCTTGTGAAAAACAACATTTAATTTCAAAAATCATAATTTCTTACACATACACCTTAAATAATTGTCTGTATCTCGGGTATATGCAATCGGATTTACATGAAACATTTTTTAAATAAAAGCTACATATAAATGCTAAAGTTTTTAATAACAACACTTTTCTCCTATCTTACACCGTTTCGTGTAAAAAAACTATTAATTTACGATCAACCTTATTTTTTATTTATTTATTTAATCATTTGATAAAGCTCAATAAATTAAAATATTATTGCCACTTCACTGTGTTTTATATGTGTGAGAATGCTAACATTGTAATTAATTTTAAAAATCGTGTAACTCGTTTGTGCTTATCCTTTTGTATGCATAAAGTAAAACTTTTAAACTTAATCCAGCTTTTGTTTATACCCAATAGTATTTTAAATAAAACTACATATATCAACACTATTCTACAGCAACTGTGTTTCAGGTAACAATGATCAACAGAGTTCACATTTCAGCTTTTAAATTAAATAAATTTACTTCAAATTATGTATGTTTGCGTTAAAAAATTGAAGTTCGTAGAATACAAACACTTTCATGTGAATCATCCTCATCATTGTAATATTCATTATCAGCATGAGTTTCAATATTATCACAACCAGCGACTTGGCAGTCTCCACAAGCAGCTGAACATGGCAATCCTTTACGCCTGCATCCATATCGAAAAGTTGCGCATCTACTCGTACAAGAACACCGTATCATGTTAAGTATATGCTCTGGAGCTGGTGGCATATCACAAGGTATGGGATAGTAGGAATTATCCTTTATATACCAACCCCACTCTTCAGCCGTCATTGCCACTTCTGTAGATTTCAAGATTCTTATTTGAAAGTATGTACGAAAGCTATGGTACTTTGTAGACGAATCAGTAGGTGGTAAACGTTCAGGTGCAACAAATGATGTAGCTGCAACTACTTTCTCAAGTAACATTCGATGACGTAGTACATTTGTGTATTCCAATGACCTGAAGTCATATAACGGAAGCATTGCTTTTCTTCCAGCAGCCTCAATTTCACTGTTGACAGGAGTCAGAACAAAATAGATTTGCAACTGAACGGAGGTCACTATTCTTGAGCAGCTTGTTAAATGCTGACGACTTTCCAATTGAAAAAATTCGGGACGTTGTCACAGCCTGTGAAAGCATGCACAAATACCGGGAACTCGCATATATCATAACCCAATAATGATTTGAGATAATGCTCCAGACAGCTCTACGTCCTCAACATGTTATTTGCCACTTATGACGTTATCAAGTAAGTTACTAGATGATGAGGGGATCCATCTTCATTGCGAGGGAAAACATCTGAAAGCAATAAGGTACTAAGAGCTACATTTACTATCATATGCCTTCGCATTGCTCGAGAAACAGCTTTTCCAGACATCATATGCCTTCGCATTGCTCGAGAAACAGCTTTTCCAGACATCATATGCAGCACAGCATTTGATCCATAGATTTATTGAAGTCGGATAATCCTGAACCATTCATCAAAGTGCCAACTGAACCCAAAAAGTTGATCAGAGTATGAAATGTTCCCATCATTAAAACAATATCTTGGAGATCTTGTTATCCAATTTGGGAAGCTTTCCAAAATAAAGGTTGATCAAAAGTAATGATAGGTCTACAAGCAGTGGCGGCGGTTGGACGTTAAAAGTGGGGGGGGGGGCAAGACATGATCTTAACAATATTGTATATCAATGTTAGATTTCCTGGTTGTTTCTAATATTGTTTGATGAAAGGTTGTATAACTAATAGGATACTATATTTTTTCACTTAAAACACCGTATATCGTATTTCTATTTTATTAAGCAAATTCATAAGAGCAATACAGGTAAGTACTAGCCCTTTACGAGTATACTCGTATACTCTTAAACAACGAAAGTGTAAGAAGAGATTTGAGTTCTTGCTCATGAACATCTTAAAATTCTGTTCGGAAATTGTGTGATCAGATTATTTAATAAATTTGCAAAACAAATAAATAGAAGGGATAATATTGATCATAGTAATGAATAATGACGCTTGTTTTGCAGAAGTTATATTGATACTGGGAATTAATTACCAACTTATACTTTTAATTCCACACGTGCCATTAAATGAATGATTTTACTCTTAGAAAATGAAATACAGTAAATACTGCAAGCATATGCTATGACATTTAAAGAAATATGCAATTGCAATATTAATTGCTTTGAATTGCAATTAAAACGCAATTAGTATAGCTTTCTTAACTCCACGGGAAGACAAATATCCGATACGTACTCACGCAACGGCAAATATCATATGGCACCATTTTTTTCTATGAAACAGTAATACATACAAAACCTTTACCAGGATGTCCACATACTGGAATTTTAAGTGAAAGTCAAGGAGAGGTCAGGGAAGTAAAAATGTATCAGTTGAAGTCAGGGAAATGGCAGATTCGTCACGGAAAGTCAGGGAAAAATCGATTTAGGTCCATTGTTCAATTACTGAATTTATGAAATAAGGTTGATTTCTTTACTGTTACTGGATGCAAAATGTAGTGTTCTCAATGATGATATTGAAGGAGCAGTGTTCTCTGATATAGTTGTTGAAACTAATTTTCTGCGAAAAACACATATCTAACTGCATCCTGGCATATTTGCTCAAAAGGGTAGATGCTGTTCTAGAAGAATTGCATGGTACCAAGAGGATATCTGGACAAGTGTCTGAGAACGCGAAGAAATAGTATCTCCAGCTCACAGTGAAAGCTCAGACTGAAAAATTTAAGGAACACTCGAATGAAATGAAATCTGTCAGTTTTACATTTCACGGTTTATGCCGGTTAGGCTAAAGGAGACGGTGATGATGAGAAATGAATGAAACGGTGGAATGAAGAAAGTGGGAGGAAACGGGAGAACCCCGAGAAAACCCACGAGCACGGAGGAACACTCGAATGAATTCATAGCCAATGATAGAGATGGTATTGGAGTTGATGAGTTGTTTACTTAGTCTTAGGAAATGGGAAGAACTTCGTTGACTTATATGTTATGGAATTGTGCTTTATCTTCTTTCACGGAAACGCATTTTTTGAAAGTGGTGTCACAATAAATAAAATTCTCATTGTTGACAACTTACAAGAAGAATCTCTGGTGGCTCAGTGGATCATATATGATTCTGTGATGAGAATAGGTGGATCATCAGGATTAATAATTACAAGAGGTATAATAAATTCAGTGAGAAGTTCAATGAGACAATATCAGGTGTATTTTCCAAAGATAAGAGAAATAAATGCTGGAGACGAGAAGAGGAGAGAGAAACGGAAGATTCAGCAACAACTAAAGGAGCTCGAGGAAGAAGAAAAGAAGATTAAACTGCGGAAACAACAAGAAGAATATTCAGATCAATGAGAAGAAAACTATGCGAGAAAGGATGAAAACAAATTTCTAAATGGATTGCATTTAACAACTGCACCAGCAAAAGTATGTGTTACATAATGTGTGTGTGTGTGTGTTTTTTTTTTTTTTTTTTTAATAATCAGTAAAAGCATGTATGAACTGTTTATTACTATAGGCAATATTATAATGCTGTGTAATTGGTATTATAATGTGTAAGCATATAATTTGTACTTTTTAAAAAATATCTTAAGTACTCTGTATACTGCACACCTTCCGTTTGTAACTTTACATTTTGTGTAATATGTAGGCCTAATCAATATCGGCCTAATGCATACGTTTGTAAATTTACATTCCTTTGGAAAGAAAATTGAAAAAAGAAAGAAATAGAAGCGGAAGAGGACAAGGCCAGCTATGGGGAGTTTGGAGGCTGGGGTTTTTCTTTTTTCTATATTTTAAAGTTATTCAGGGGTCAGGGAAATCTGGAACTTTCGTCATGGAAAATCAGGGTAAAGTTAGAGATCTTTTCTCCAAATTGTGTGGACACCCTGTTTACATTTCCAAATGAAATTATATAAATTAGGGCATCACTTCAAAAAAGTGGGGGGCAACTACCCCCTCTTGCCCCTCCTAATCGCCGCCCATGGAAGGGATACGTTGATCATGTGCTAACTTGTTCAGGTATTGCAATGTTGAGAGTATACATGTCATGTCACTAGCTGCCATATTAATGATAGGAAAAATGTGATTAATGCCACACCAAGATGTGAAACATTTGTTCCAGAATGAATTGTTTGCATAGCTCCTGACCAACTTGGGCCTGATCTTTCGGCTGCACATATTTGCCACACAAGATTTAACCTACTTATAGAGGCAATGGGCAATATTGGAAGTTTGTTGAATGAAATCTCCCTGAGCATGATTCTTGAATGTCTGTATTCCACAATATCAACTGTTGCAACATTCTTAATGTTATTTTCAGCAATCTTACAGCGTTGAATAATTGGATGGATCTTGTTCTTTGGGATTGTAGCTGCAATCATACCCATCCCATGAAAGGTGTTCTTTCCATCCAAAGTACATTATCAACTGCTAGAAGAACTGCAGTGTTGTTGGCAGTATTTAACGAGATATGGCTACCTGATACTGCAGCATTTCTTTCAAATCTAATTACTTCGGAATATGATGAACAATAACCAAGACTGTGAAGCAAATCAACAAGGTACCTTGATCTAAAGTTGTGGTGCAGCTGGATAGCTAAACCAATCTGCAATGGACATAGTAATATTCCAGAATGTATACCTTGCATAATGCTCTGACCAACTGAACCAATTTTTATAGATGGATCCTTTCCCACAAATAGGTTTGACAACAGTAATTTCGAACTCTTAGGTGCGTATTGCAAAATACTTTCTTCAGTAAGGTCACTTGGAGATGGGTACACATCCACATTAGAAACGTTGAGGGATTTCACCTCAGTTCTGGTTATTTTAGCTGCTGCTTCTGTTAAGTATATCTTCTGTAATTCAATATCACATTCTTTTGACTTTTGGTGATAACTTTGAAGAATTTCAGTGGCTGTATCAAATAAAGTGACTACATCTGCCTTTCCACTTCCACCAGAAATAATAATTTTCTCTACATAATGTAGGGTTGGCGTGAAAGGCCAAGTTGTTAGTGCCAGATGTGGAGTTGGCAAACACGGCAATGTGATTAACGCCACTTAGTTTAACGGTTTAGACAAAAACATCTGAAGATTTGTTGTTAGTAACCAGATATGATATATTGCGTAGAGTACAGAGAAATGTCGATTCCGTAGTTGATGAATTGTGGTATTACCAGACGTATACGTGATTTGAGAAAGTTAATAGAGTTGTATAGAGGTAAATAAGTGTTAGTAAGATATTTATATATAGTGCACGGATTGGCTTTGTGCTTACCAGATGAATTGATTTTATGGCTAAGGATTTGAAAGTTGTTATGTTGATAATAAAGAATAAGCGACTATAACGGTACAAGATTATTCTTTTTAATTCTTACAATTGGCGACGAGTATATATGACAGAACCCACAAAGTTAAACGATGGCAGAAAACAAATTGGTACCATATTTTGAGCCACTAGATACTGATGAACCCGATGTCGAAACTTACATTGAACGGTATGAGCAGTATTGTCTAGCAAATGATGTACCATCTCACAAAAAAGTATGCATATTATTATCTCTGATTAGAGGCTCGGTTTATAAAATCTGAAGGAGCTTGCAGTTCCACGCAAAGCACCAGAATTGGATTATGAAACCATTAAGGATCTTTTGATAAAGCATTTCCAGCACACATCGAACTTCATCGTCGAGAGATATAAATTTCATAATATGAAACAAGAACATGGTCAACAATTTCAGGACTATATTCTTCAGCTAAAGAAACAAGCAAATCGTTGTAAATTTGGAACCTTCCGAGAAGACGCATTGAGAGATCAAATAGTATGTGGTATCGCCAGTGAAGTTGCACGAAAGAAGATGCTTTCAGTGTCTGATTTGACCATGCATTTAGCTATAGATATAGCAAATCAGGTAGAATTGCCTGAAAAAGAAGTAACCATATTTTATAACACTGACACACGATTGGAACAAATACGAACTCCAGCAAATCGTTGTACTTCCAATAAAAACAATTTTTGCGGTAATTCATCACGGCAGACATACGGTTGTGGGGCATGTGGAAGACAACATCCCATATACCAGTGTCCAGCGCGAGATGCACGATGTAGAAGTTGTAATACATACCATCACTTTACTAAGTGTTGTCCAAAAAGAAAAATGTACTCCTCAAACAAATAAGTTAATGAGATACCAATTGTAGAAGACAAACACATGGAGGATCGAAATTTGTTTAGTGAAGAAGAAATTCGACAAGCTTTGGATAATTTTGCTATGGATCCAGCAGAAATAAAAGAAGAAAATTGCTATACTATGGACGATTTTATAATAAACACTCTACATAATAGCAAGTCAGAACGACTGATGCCCGAAAAGGGAAGCAGACAATGTCAGTTGGTCACGAGAATTGCTGAAGTAGATTATGAACAGAAGTTTAGTAATGTTCGTTATAATCAACATCGGATGAAGCCGGAATACAGGTACTTTCAGTACACTCCTACAGAGGCACCAGGAATATGTAATCAAGAACAAATGAACGGTATTTCTCAGGACAGGACAGAATTCAGGGTAGCTGAATACGAATATACAGGTTATTCGCAAGACAAGAAAGGTTTCAATTATGTAGATCAGACGGGGCAAGGTCAAATATGGAACAAGCAGCTAATAGAAGAAAAAGCAAAAGGTTGGGTTGTGAATCAGGAAGTAGCTTTGGAATCGGAAAAGATAGAAGAGTCGAATATATGGTTGTTGGCAGGTGAAAGAGAAGATAGCAGCTATGATCTTAAAAAGAGGGAAATGGAAGGTAAATTTGGTAGAGACTACAGTCTATGGAAGGAACAGATATCGATGACAGGAAGATGGCACAAAAAAGGGGTCACAGGACGGAATGAAGCAGAAGACCGTGCAAAGGCAGACGAAGTGAAGAAGGATTGTGGAAACCGGAGAGTCAGTTATGAAATCACAGGAAGAAAAGAAGAAAGTGCTAAGACAGATGAATTAGGAGAAAAAGACCGTGCAAAGGCAGACGAAGTGAAGAAGGATTGTGGAAACCGGAGAGTCAGTAGTGTTGATGTCTCGAAGAAAAGTAGTAAAAAAAAAAAAAAAAAAAAAGGAAGGGAGAATGTTGTAGGGTTAGCGTGAAAGGCCAAGTTGTTAGTGCCAGATGTGGAGTTGGCAAACACGGCAATGTGATTAACGCCACTTAGTTTAACGGTTTAGATAAAAACATCTGAAGATTTGTTGTTAGTAACCAGATATGATATATTGCGTTGAGTACAGAGAAATGTCGATTCCGTAGTTGATGAATTGTGGGATTACCAGATGTATACGTGATTTGAGAAAGTTAATAGAGTTGTATAGAGGTAAATAAGTGTTAGTAAGATATTTATATATAGTACACGGATTGGTTTTGTGCTTACCAGATGAATTGATTTTATGGCTAAGAATTTGAAAGTTGTTATGTTGATAATAAAGAATAAGCGACTATAACGGTACAAGATTATTCTTTTTAATTCTTACACATAATACTCCAAAAGTTTCCTCTTCATATGTCTGCGATCATAGGCACAACTTTGACTCCCTTCAAGACATTCTTCCATTTTTGAAATCAGGTCTCCCGTCAGCAGTTGTTCTTCATCATTATTTTCCAAGTACGAACAGATCTGAAGGAATGCAAGGTACTGTTTTTCATTACTTAGCCGACCTCTCTTTATGTACTTATTGGAGGAAGAGTATTCACGGGAATGTTCTTACCAGTTCGAAAGTTGACACTACAAGTGTTATGGTAGACGAAGTCCGCTGCATGAAGGTCACCAAGATAGTACTCTAAACGTTCTCGTACCTTAAATGACTATTCATCACAACGATTTTCACAACATTTTTAAAACACTTTCAACAAATTCTGACGTACTTACTTCTACATGGTCTGATGACGATTTATGCTTCGAAGAAAAGTCCACAAATGTATCGCAAAACAAGCAATGAGTGGCTCTACGAATTGGGTCTTCATTTAAACGTGCACTTTTTCTTGGTTTTGTTTCATCACTAGTCTGCCGTTTCTTGACACCAATATCCTTTGAATCTGTAAATGGTTTCCGACATGAAACATGGACAATAATACCAGGAAAAGCAACGACATCACTTCCACGCCTGTGGCTTGCTTCGTTTATGCCATCTACTCCTTTCTGTTTAATTTTAACTACCTCTTGCCTACTGTCCAATTTTTCCTTACATATCACACAATATTCAGACATCTCCATTTTTAAATGTGTAATTTAATTTGAAAACAAAACAGAAAAAAGAAAATTATAAATAGTTACTTTTTAAAATATTAAAACCGTAAAAACAAAAATTAATAATAAAAACAAATTAAGAAAACAGGCAACTAACATACACAAATTAAACATTATTTAGAAATACAGGGTGACCCAAACGGAAGTATACACCCCTGCATTGATCAAGTATAACATTCTAGCTTATGGGTTTATTTGCTTCGGCTGTTCCGGGCTTAAGGTATAAGTACAAATACATTAAGAACAAACAATAAAGAAGCTAGGTGATAGCAATAAGAAATGATATGAAATACAGGAGATCAGTACGGAACTGTATGCCTACTTTTGGGCCACCCTGTATATTAGAACATTTGGAATAAATTTATACTACTTTGGGGAGGGTTATATTTTTTATCCTTATGATTTAGGAAACCTTATGTAGTTATATAATGTCCCCGATGGATGAGTGGTTACGCTCGTCGCCTTGTGGTGAAGAGTTCCCGGGTTCGATTCCCGGTGGGGTCATGAGGTTACGATCCCACGTTAAACTGTAGGAACTATCTTCAGACGTCATGATCAACAAAACCGTGAAAATCGGATAAGATGAACCCGAGATACAGAAGAAAATTGCAAGATAGACGCAAGATTCTTTAACTATGATCCGCCATTTTGAAAACCGTTTTTGGGGGTGTTCCCGTGGTCCGATTTTGTCGGATTTTGAATATGTTATTCAGTAATGATTCCTGAATCAAAAACTGTTTAAAAAGCTTCTATTGCAATTTTGCACAGGTCCAACTGTAAATTCGTCGACAGCGTCACAAACTGTCGTATCTCAGTTTTCTAAACTTTTCAGGAGAGCGATTTTTAGGTTTTCACACAACTTTGAACAGCTATAACTCAAAATCTATTTTACCGAAAGGAGAGAAAATTTACCAAGTTATAACTTAAATCATAAGAAATCAGTGTAGAAAGTTTTATGGAATTTGCTTGTAAAAGCTTGTGGAAAATTTGGCGGGAAAGAGATACGACAGTTTGTGACGATGGTAATCCTCTCTTGTATGAAAGATACGACGCATGTTTTTTATTCTCAGAACTACATTAATAGATGAACAATCGGAATATATTGCAGTTTTATTGAAAAACTTCGTGTTTATTACACAAAATAATTTAACAAATGCTTCCTGAGATTCTTGAGGGTAAAACGAAATTCCTGAGAACACACAAGAAACACAATATTAAGAGCATACTAACCATAACATAAAATAATGCTATCAAGTTGTCATTGCCAGAATATAAAATCTTGCTAAGTAATTTGCAAATTGCATGCTTTGATATTGCACTTGAGAAGGATGGCTAATGTGATAAGTTTCTGTAAAATTGAACATGTTCAGGATTTCGAATGATTGGAGTTGGGCCCGGACACAATGATAAAGAGTCCTCGTAGGCGTGGGAGACCCGGGTTCGATTCCCGGCGGGAGCTCATGTGGTTCAGATTGCACGTTAATCAGTAGGTCAACTTCTCATATAGCCTCGCTTCTGAAAGGGACGTTAAAAATCAATCAATCAATCAATCAAAACGAGTCCTCGTACTTCTCTGGAGCGATAATTTTTGACAAGTCTGCAAAGTAGGAACTTCTATCTGGTGGATTCAATCTGCGTTCTTTTCAGGGAAATAGTTATGTAAGTGTCCTCAAAATGACTTGTCTTACACTGATAGTCTTTGTTACACTGATAGTCTAAAGTTTGGGTAGTCTTTGTTCACTTGCGCTTCGCGCATTTCTGTCCAATTGATTGGATCTCCATTTTCGTCACGTCTAACTGACAGAATACAAAGACATTGGGACAGAGATCTAGTCTCATACATCGATTCTGTCAACACAATGAACGGTATATGGGTTCTTTTTCCTTGCCAGTTTAACAATCGGTTCAAGTTGAGAGGGTACAAAATTACTGCCGCAGTGCTTAATAGATGTGCTTAGAGCACTGTGGACTGAATCTCCCTCATTTTATCCATGCCTAGATTCAAAGAATCGGAGAGAAATTTCTCTGATGTTCTTACGTGCTTGCACCGCATACCCCATCATAGCATCAACCTGAACTCCTACTAAGTCCACGCTGTATTTCTCTAACTCATTCGTTACGGATTTTAACGCGCCTCCCTATAAAGAATTCTAATATTCCATGTTCCAAATCTCATGTCCATTTTCTTTTTTTGATGTCGTGCCAAGTTATCAGTCTTGGTCCGAGGCTTCTGTGATTGTTTCTGAAAAAGTGTCCTTTTTTTTTCTATTACAGGATGAGTTTGTTAGCCTCACGCAAACCTCCAAGCTGGAGGGTCACTCTTTGTCTACCCGCGACTGCTTATTCAGTATCTTCGCAGCTAACCTCTATATCTAAAGGCCTTCTCCTCGATTCGCAACCTGGGGCCGCGGTGGCTCAGTGGTAGAGCGTTCACCTCTGGTTCATAGGGTCGCGGGTTCCAACCCTGCCTCCGCCTCCGCCAAGTGAACTTTGTGGTGGACAAACAGCGTGTGCGTGGGTTTCCTCGGGGTTCTCCCGTTTCCTCCCACTTTCTTCATTCCATCATTTCATTCATTTCATTCATTTCATTCACCGTCTCCTTTAGCCTAACCGGCATAACCGTGGGACGTAAAAGTCAAAAATGTCATGTCATGTCGATCCGCAACCTGAGGACGGCTCATGCCATGTACATATATATGTATACAGCCCCGCATTGATCAAGTATAACATTCTAGCTTATAAGTTTATTTGCTTCGGCTGTTCCGAGCTTAAGATGTAAGTAAAAATACATTGGGAACAAATGATAAAGAAACTAAGTGGATAACAATAAGAAATTATATAAAAAAGCAATGCGTTTATCAGTACGGGACTGTATACCTACTTTTGGGCCACTTTGTATATATAAACAAATTGCTTTGCATATAGGCGTATCTGTCCAGTTGGAAAAGATCTGTTGCTCACAAACTGTCGTAACTCAAGATACGACTGTTTGTGAAAATGGTTTATATGCTTCATCTTAAGATACGACACAGTGACGTCATCACCACCGTCAAAACAACGCACATTACAGATATGTCGTTTTGGGAAATTGTAGAAGTCAGTGTATGCAACCACATAGTAAAATATCTCAATTTTCGATTTTTTTGAGATACGACACTTTGTGACGCTGTCGACGAATTGCCTGGACTATATGGGGATTTAATAAGACAGGAAGTAGAATCTATACCATCCATATCAAAAAAATCTTCACTGTCTCTTACAGATTCTATTTTATGGGGGTTTAATAAGGTAGGAGGTGTAATCTACTACTGTGACGCTGAATCCATATTTAAAAAATCCTTGTCGATGTCCCTTACCGTTTTTACACTATGGAGACCCAGTAAAAGCTTAGCTGAAACCTATTTTGGGGAGAAATCGTGTAAAAGAAAGAAGGAAAATCATTTCTAGCTATTTCTTACAGTGTTTGTTCTGATATCTGTAGACTGATAGACAGGCGGAAAGAGTAATTTTATGACTTCCATACTTGTCTGTCATAAGGTGACAAGAATTTTAACATGCAAAAACGGGAACCATATGAATCGTGGGGAGAAGTATGTTAACATCTGATTCCCATATTGCATTGGACGCCAGCAATGCTTTCAAGTTACAAGATACACAAATAACGGATTTTAAAGTTCCCACACAAATAACGGATTTTAAAGTTCCAAACATTACCAAGAGCATTTAAAAATTCCAGGCATGCCCTATGCTCTTTACACTATAGGAGACACATGATTAACAAAAGGGAATGATTGTAAAATTATTTTTTGTACTCTTTTCCCGAGAATCAAACATAAGACCACATGTACATAGACACATTAGACCAGTGGGGATGACTACATGGCCTAAAAATTCCGAAATAATGTTGGTACGAAAAATAACTCTATACAGGGTCATTTTAACGAAAGAGTAGAAATTGCTCTGATAATTTAAATAATTTAAATAGATATATTTTAAATAATCGTTAGGTGACATTTTGTTCATCTTTGTTTAAAACGGGACATTTAAGCGTATTGGTTAAGAACGAGAGAAATAGGAAAACGGTTGAAAGAAAGAACTGTCCCACCTACAACGAGACGTCTAGCCACCTTAATGCTGCATAGGTCGAAAGTTTAAAGATCATAATCAGAAGGTAAAAACACACAGTAACTAATCTAAATCATCCACATTTACTATCATTGTTGGCCAAAGAAATTGTTGCAACATGCATTACTATTTATTAACATATTAAAATCCAATTTATTTTAGTTTCTCTGCCATATTACTACCACTATCGTCACTACACTTTTGTTTTATTTTGGTTTCCTGTTTCAATCTTATTTTTCTTACATACTGCTACCAGCTGTATAAAATAAATATCCTCTTGTTACAATCGAGAAGATTATGTTAAAGCTTCAGATAATTACACATACAATTATCTTTTCTAATCTACAAGGAAATGAGAATAGGTACACAAAGAATTTCTTCCTGGTTTGTGTACAACTCTTTTTATTAATTGAAGAAGAGTTAAACATGATAACGAACAAACATACCTTAGGGCTCTTTCCTGAGAACTTGTTTTGAAAATTTCCACAATATCTCGTTTACAATGCCTTCTCCTTTGCACAGAAGTGCAAACTGACTCACAGAGGCAAATTAAATAATTTTCAATAACCAGCGATACATTGGAGAAAACTGAAATAGATAATACTCTAGTTTTAACATATAGTTAAGAAATATTAACTTTTCATAACGCTAAAACAATTAACATTTTGCATAACATATTGCATTAACGATACATACAGGGTTTCTTTCGAAACATTTCTTGTAATTTATAAACTAATTTTAGTAAACACTGAAATAGTATAGAGGAAATCATCAAGACTGGGAAATCATCATCACCACCATCATCATAGATATTCTGGCCTTATTGGCTGGCGTAACTGAGAAGCTTCCATGCTCCACGGTTTTTCGCTAACCTCTTCGCCTTCACGAACAATTTCTCTGTTTTGATATCGTTTACCAATTGTAGTCTTCTTCGGACCCTCTCTCTTTTTCCTGCCACCATGCCCTCTAGCACGTCCCTCATGATACAGTTCCTTCTTAGCCAATGTCCCAATCAGTTTCTCTTTCTCTTCTTAATAATTTCTCAAATTGTTCTTTTCTGCCCCACCGTTTCTAACACCTCATTCGTTTTCCGCTCGACCCACCTAATTCTTTTCATTCTTCTTCACACCCACATTTCGAAAGCTTCCAGTCGTTTTTCATCATTTACACGTAATGTCTATGTTTTTGTCCCATACAGTACAATACTCCATACGAAACATTTTATGAGTCTTTTTTTACAACTCTTTATTCAAGGTCCCACAAAATATTTTCTTTCTCCTAAAGGCTTCTTTCGCCATTTCTATCCTTACTTTTATTTCACTTTCGCACTTCATATCAGGTGTTGCAAACTAGTTACCTGTTCTATTTCCCCCCCCTCCTACTTCTGTATTTGACACCGACCACTTCGTTCGAATCACCATGCCATTTTCTTTCTAATATCTATTTTCATCCCTTCGTCAAGTTTTCTAACATTTTATTGATTTTAGATTCCGCAACAAGCGCCCTACAATAGCACTAGATTAGTAATATTGTCAATTCAACATGAACTTGTATTTGTTTCAAATGGCACTAAGTCAGGTTATTATGTATCTCAAATGTACACTCATGTCCAAAATTATTGTCGCATGGCTATAAATATGTTGTTGTAGGAATATAATTTGATAACGAATTCGCCCGGTATTTCTTATAATGTTAGTATGTGTATAATCGGCAAAAATATGTACATAGCAAATTTCATGTCAAAAGAGCAGTAAGTAAGAACAATAAAACGAAAATAAAACTTTCTTGTCCATTTAGCAACATTTTTTTTTTACTCATTCTAATTTTCGTATTTATAATTCTTTTCCTATAAAATTTACCACAAATATACATTTCCCGATTATACACATAGTATCAGAATTAAAGAGTACCCTGTAAAATCATTATCAAATTATATTCTTACAAGAAGCCAGTTATAGATATGCGACAATCCTTTTGGACATGAGTGTACATGTTAAACAAATACGTACAATATCATATTAATCATTCAGTAGTACAAAGTAAGGACACTGCATATCGCAAATATCAAAATTTTGGTGGCCTCTACGGACTAGGCAACGTCCGTCCGTAGTATCTTAAGTGTTGAATACTATGGTCATGGCATGACGTATTTCGAATGAGTAGGTAAAAACTACGTGGTATTTAAAGTTTGACCAAATCCAATCATCTAGACCAGTTTTTCTTAATTAGTGATCCGCGGACCTCTAGGGGTCCATGAAACAACCGTGACGTTATTTAGATTTCATAACTTATAAAACATATAAATAATACAATGTACAACGATATTGAATATTTATTTTGTAATTTCTTCTGTTTTTATATCTTGATCTTGGGCAACGGTGCATAAAAGTACACAATCTGCCGTGTAGAAGAAGAAGAAGAAGAAGAAAAGAATATATACGTTGTTGATTCTAAATAGAAAGAAATAAGATTTAATCTTAATAGCGGAAGATATATGTTGATTTTATATGTATAATTGTTACATTTAGTTGCCATAATAGCAGATAGTCGTTTATTTAAAACGTTGCCATGACAACCGAAAAAGAAAAGTATAATTAATGGAGTTTTGGAGAATAAAGATAATAGTGATATAATTTGTCGTGCCTGATTTAATGTGATTTGATCGTTTTTATATATTTTAAGAATTACACGGACTGTGGGCTGGAATGTAACTAAAATATAAATTAATCATTACATTTTAAATGGTGGTTCCAATATACGTTACATATGGATGTATGAGGCCACGGTGGCTCAGTTGTAGAGCGTTCATCTCTGGCGTGTGTGGTTCTTGGCTCGATCCAAGCCCATGCCGAGTTGACTTTGTGGTGGACAAGCACTGTGTGTGTGGGTTTTCTCGGGGTTTTCCCGTTTCCTCCCACTTTATTCACTCTACCATTTCATTCATTTCTCATCATCACCGTCTCCTTTAACCTAGCCGGAACATTCGTGGGACGTAAAACTAAAAGACCTAATTTCATTTTACCTGTATGTATGTACTATATGTTGTATACTTGTAATATACGAAATAAAAAATTATAGTTTAATTGTTGTTAATATTATTAACTACCTCTTAACTACTGTTACTATGAAAATAATAAAATTTAAATATATGGAGTCCGTACCTTGGTTTAAAATTTTAAAAAGGGGGGATCCACAACCCTGAAGTAATTGGGAACAGTTGACTTCAAAATAGTTTTCAATTAATGTAATGATAATCAATACCGTTTATAGCAATTTCATATCTCAAACCGTTCCGCAAATGATAAACAGTGGCGTATTTAGCCCCCTCAAGCCCCCTCCGAAATAAATTTGTTATATGCATAACTTCATTAGAATTTGTAGGCACCCAAAAGTAAAAATATAAGTGCTTAGTCACGTGTTTTCCCCCCGAAACAAAATCCTAAATACGCCACTGATGATAAGCATTAGTAGTTTGGAACTGATTAAAAGTATGAAGTACGAGAACTTTTAATTACAAATACAAATTAAAGAAACTATAATTTGAAGGCATCAAAAGAAAATAACTATCATTTTTTTTAAATTTCCTTTTAATGTGTTACTTTAAGCAGACTCTCTCCATGTTTTTCATATCTCCGGAACAGTTTGAGATATCAAATTGCAAACAGACATCAGGAGCGTATCCATGGAAGAGAGGTCCACCAGGTCCGGACAACTCAACATATAATACATTTGTTCACTTTCTCAATAAAACTATACTTGTTTAACAGGAAAATGATAGATGTAGCATGAACAATTGTTTTTATACTTCATCTGTACTCTTATATATATATATATATATATATATATATATATATATATATATATATATATATATATATATATATATATATATATATATATATAAACAGTCTAGTTGTATCATTTCTTTTCTGGAAATGTAAGTGGATGTATTTTACAATTACTTATCGGATACAGAATAATATCCTTCATTACAGCATAGACGTAATGGCTTGTAGTGTTGGACTCCCGAAAATTTGGTTCGCACCAGCAAAAATTTCTGGGTGCGCGCCTGACACATTATTTTATTTGCATTTTTTTTCAAATTTTGGAAAATAATTTTGTTAAAATCCAAAAATTTATTGAAACTATTCCTGAAAATTAAAGTTAAATAATGTGCGTCTATAGATAACGCGGGTCTCCGTCATTATGTGATAGAAAACATACAATCAAGCTAATAAGATTTTTTTTTTTTTTTTGCAGAGATGGATTTTTTTACATAATTCCTGTATTCTTCCTTTCAAATTAGCTCTTCGTGTTGCATTCTTTTAATCTAATAGAAAATAAAAGTACATGCATTAAAGAACAATAATAATTTTTCTAATTATTGCAATTAGAACTGATTATTTTTCCGAAATTGCTGCATAGAAATTGCCCAATAATCAAATATAAGGATGTATAGGGTAATGTGATACAGTGCTAGAAAGAAATGATATGCAAAATTGATTTATGCACTTTGATAATGACATATTTCGTAGATATATTGAATATGTGTTTTGTCTATTGCGACATTTTACAGAAAATTTCTTTGTTCTACTGCTATCTATAATACTGTATATATATATATATATATATATATATATACAGTATTATACACAGTGGCGGATCAAGGGAGGGACTAAACCATAGTTTGCAGCTTTATCCAGTGTAAAGCAGGATTGAAGTCCATTTTATCCAGTGTATACCTGAGCGTCAAGGGGGGAGGGCTATAGCCCCTATTAGCACATAATGAAAAGAAAATATTCAAAGATGAGACTGTATCAAACTCCCAGATTTTGAGATTAAAACAAAACTACGACACCCTACGAAAATTTACATTATAGTTATACACTGAATGCTACCAGAATTGCAACCAACTACCTAATATTCTGTTGGTCTATCTTTTCTTAGATGATGGCCTGGACAGAACGTGGCATGAATTTTAGTAGTTGCTGATATGTTTCCACGGGGATCTGACACAATATATACCTGATTGCATCAAACAATGAGCTCATAAATGTCGGTGCAGGAGTTATGGTGCAAAAAGCTCGTTCCACAACATCTCATAACTGTTCTATAGGATTAAGATCCGGCGAGTTAGGGGGCCAACTCATATGCTACAGCTCCGTGGAATGTTCCTTGAGCCAAGCATGGTGTACTGTGGCTTGGTGGCTTGGTGGTACCGTGCATTGTCATCTTGGAAAATGCCGTCTTCATGTGGGTAGAAGTGTTGCATTGTAGGGTGTACATGATCCCCTAACACTTACGGGTACACAGCAGATGTCTCGCTGTGGTCCATACACGTCCCAGTCAGACAAAGAGAAGCATCCCCAAACCATACAGCCGCCCTCAACTGTCCGTACAAAACGCATCATGTACGAGGGTTGATAGCTTCGTGCTGTCAGCGCCACCGAGAGGAGTAGCACAAACCGTAGTAGGACCAACACTTCCTTTTCCAATCATCTGCTGTCCAAATAGCGTATTCCTGTGCACCATCGCAACGAAGTCGGCGGTTACGAGCCGTAAGGATTGGGTGACGAGTGGGTCGTCTGCTGTGGCACTTTATGCGTGCCAGTGTACACTGTATAGTTGCATGGGATATACAGGTGTAGGTGTTGTGCATCCACCATTGTATTGGTCACGTAATTTCCGGACCCTGACGGTTTGTTGGCTGTCACGGGCTGCCTGACACTACGCTCACCCCACGTTTCGAACTTCCGTACGCCCTTCGGTTCTGTCTCTTCGAGATCGTTACCCCATTTTATTCCGACTTCTTGTACACCTTCACTACACAGGAACGGGCGCATCGGACAAGTATTACTCTCTGGTTTATTGACGCACCTATTGCTCGGGTACCGCCATTGTGTTCTATTGGAATGGGGATGAATCCTGCCCATCACCCATTATACCAGTGTGTTGTCTGCCAACATATAGCCTCGAGTGTGTTCTTTCTCTGCAATACTACCAGTCGGGGTGATCATGTAATCACCTCAACTGCTTGCCACACTTCCTTGTGTGGAGGAGTGATCGCTGGTCAGTCTAGTTATGCTTTTGCTTTTTGCTGAATTAATTAGATAATAGGTCACTATTCACCAAAAGTGAGCAAGAAATATTTGATGAGTAATAAGTTTTTTTTTTTTTAAGTATCGAGGGTCGGGACTTATCTTTTAGAGAAAAAAACCCGGATATTTGCAGTTTTGAACAATTTTGGGAGGAGGACAGAATAAATAAATCCGAAAGTGAACCGGATAAACCAGAACGTCTGGGAACTTTAGACATAAACACAGGGACGAATCCAGGGGAGGGGGACGATCGGGATGATCGCCTCCCAGAAGAGGAAACTTTCTTATTTTATATATAAATAAAACCCATCTCAGAGTTTGGAGCTCTTAAGCTCTAAGTAGGAGTATTACAACCCACCGCCCCCACCAGAAGTCCGTCCTGGATCCGCCCCTGCATAAACGAATTGATAGGTCTAACTGAACGGCACAAAATGATATATCTGAATGTAAATCCTTATGTGTAGTTTTCGTAAAACTCGAGACAAAAACGAATTTTCATGTGTACGTACAAAAAAAATGCAATATCTTTGATAACTACGCCATCTATTAAGAATGAAACTGATATACTTAAATACACCCAATCAAGTTTCTTATTATGACACAAGCAGGACGACAGTATACATTATGGTTATTGAAATAGAGCCTATACCACAAAATTATGAGTAACTGTAAAATTTTAATTTTTAACTGACTTCTGAAAAAGGATGAGGTTCCCAATTCTACCGGTTTACACGATTGCAAAGATACAAGAGATGGTGAAACAGGGATAAGACAAATTGTTCACTGGACATAGCTCACACCGAAAAATAGATTCTGTGGTTCAATCATTGCAAAATAACGAACGTAGAAACATACTGAGTGCAATCAAAGCCTCCGCCAAGTGTGTACGTCGTGATACATATTAATTCGATTTATCCAGCTGGAAGATGCAATTCATCGTCGGATGAGTAATGTTTACGGTAGAAACTTTATAAGTGATGATGTGAACTTCCAATTCATTGTCATACAAGTAAGGTTTACGCTGGGAACTTTATCAGTGATCACTGTGCACGTGCAGTTCATCCTTGGACGGGTAATGTTCACAACGGGAACTTTATAAGTGATGAGTGTGTAGGTGTAATTCCTGGTCAGATGAGTAAGGTTTACGGTAGAAACTTTATCAGTGATTAGGGAACACGTACAATTCGTCGTTGGTTGAGTAAGATTTACAACGGGAACTTTATAAGTTATCAATGTGCACGATCATTGGATGAACAAGGTTTACAGCGGGAACTTTATAAGTGATGAGTGGATACGACTACTGCAAAGAGTTTACTGATGAACATGACAAGAGCAGCCAATAGTGGAAAAATCTCGGCGACAGATAACACGTGAATCACATGGTTCGTAAAAGGCGCAGGCTAGGATTTCTGTACTACCTAATCTTGGAATTTCAGGGAACTTATCAACCGTTTGGAGAAATCTAAATTACATTACGCATTTCACACTTGGCTGGTGCTTTGATTGCACTTCGTACGTTTTCACACTTGCCACTCAACAATGATTGAACATTACCTGTATTTTGGTGTGAAGGGTGGGTGGTATTCAGTGAACATTTTGTATTATCCCTGTTTCGTCATCTTATGTGGTTCTCATCTGGTGGCTTAATGGAGGTTGAAAAAAATACATTCCTCGTATATATGCTGTGGATATGTTCACGTATAACTACTACATAGGTGGACCGATTTTGAACATTTTTTTTTCTTTTTCTTTCTTCCTTTTAGAAAGATTTTACGAGGCGTGTTCAAAAAGTACCGAACCTATTTTTTTTTTCGCATAAACCAATGAAGCGCATCAGACTTTCTTCAGTGTAGTCGTATTTTTTCTTGCCCACAGAAAGCGTCAGTCGGCTGACGAGTTAAGAGAACTAATCACTGCGAAATTAAAATACCGCTAATTTTACAGTAATTATGTGATATCTTTAAATAGGTAAAAGATAAGCGAAATGTGAAACAAGAGCGCCTTAGACAATATTATTTTGCGTGGAGTACCGTTATCACTAGTCACCTAGTAGCTTTCCGTTTGTAGCCATTTAGAAACGCGAAAATAAGTACCGATTTTCGCTGGAAATTGAAAGCAGATAAGTGCGTCTTGATAACGATATCTCATGTAAAATAATATTGTCTAGGGCGCTCTTATTCCACATTTCAATCATCCTTTATATATGTGAAGATATCACATAATTACTGGCGCAAATCCCGGGGGATGAGCGGGACATGTCCCTCCAATCTTGGAACTGGGGGGGACTGTCCCCCTCAATAATCCGACTTGGATTTGTGTGTGATTGCCAGAAAGGAAAGTGAGATGAAATTGATGTTTCCCCAGAATAAGCCTCAAATCTGCCCGCCTTCCAATGTTGAAGATAACTCTGCTCCTCTGATCCTCCACAGCATTGTTTTTCAACTTCATAAACATTTTGAACATCGCTTTTATTTATATGTATGGAAACGGTCTTGCTCCCCCCCCCCCCCAATGCTGAAGACAGATTTGGGCCGCTGCACATTACTGTAAAATTAGCGGTATTTTAATTTTGCAGTGATGGGCCTCTTACGACTTGTAGATACAGTCAGTAGATTAATAGTTAATGAAATACAGAAAAATCTACTGCAAATTTACACTATTAGGTATTCGTTTCTTGTCGTTAATACTCGAGCATTAAAGAAACGAGGAAACAATATTTGAACTATTTCAGGAATAGCTAATAGAGGAAAATTAAAATTCTATGTCAGGTTGTAACTACTGACACTAAATTAACATATTTATCCAAGCAGATCGAAGCGGATATTTTTAAAGGATTTATAGCTGATCCTAAATTAAATTGACAAGCACAAAATTAAATTTTAAATCGGTATTCAGACTCATAAAAGTCATTATTACTAGATGAAATATGATACCACACTTAAATACAGTCGATCACTTAATAATCTTGAAGAGCAATTACTAGACCTACCATCTACCGGACACTGATTTCAAAGAAAAATAGCAACTAGTGCAGGTGCCCTCAGGTGGATTTTAGATCGAAACTTAGGCCCGTGAGATTCTTTTCTTAGGGGGGAAGAGATCAGTGACGGCGGAAGGCAAATTGGGGCCCGGGGCCAGTGAAATAGATCGGGGCCCCTTTTCGAACAATCGTGATCTATACACTTTTATTTTTGACATTCATTTACATAATCATTCTGTTTACTTCATCCCCTTTTCCGCTAGTATGTATGTTTAGACCATCTTAATCTGGGATATATTAAATAAATGGGTGTAACATTCAGCATCCCTATCTATTTTTTTTAATGCTTAGAACCGCTTTCAGGCTGGTATCTAAAAATAAAACTGGACCAGGACTATAATTGCACTTTTTCATTTTTTACTTATTTTTTTTTTTTAAAAAAGGACACGATATAAAAAGGATTAGGGATACAAGTGTAACGGAAATACAACCTACGACGGAAATATAATCTTAAGAACAAACAAAACATAACAACAAAGAATCCAGAATTTATCCTACACCTATACTATCCATTTTTTTTTTAAACCGAACTATCAGTAAATAATGGCTAGAATAGATTTCTCTCCTGTGTGTCTTCTTTACTTATTTTTTACTAGGTTTCTCTCCAGTGATAATGTACGATCTATTTAGTCCCACTGCTTTTGCCGAAATATCAATAAATAGTTAAGCAGTAAAATGTTTCTCTTCTGCTTGTCTTTTTTCACTAATTGTTTCCAGATTTCACACTTGTTTAATGATTATATTATTTTGTATTTAATAATTCAGTCATGTTTATATTCTGTCACTTATAACTATTTCCATTACTACTTACTAACATACTTAGTATTAGAATATATTATAACAAAAAATCCTGAATATATTGAATAATTCGGGATATATTAAAGATTAAATATGTGAGCACAGAATTCTACTGTGGGTTATACCATTCTACTTTTCATTATCATCTACTACCAGTCAATTTACAGATCTTGACGGCTTTTTTATTATTCTTTTGGAACTTTTGTATTTTTATTGCCTTAAGTTAAACATGAAACTACTATCGACAGTAGTTTCACTACCATATTAGCCTGTGTTCCACCAACATTCAGAACGATATCTTCCTTGCTTTGGTAGTTACGAAAGTCTCAACTATGTTATCAAAATCCAGGGTGGATGCTATTTAATTTTTGATAGAAAGAATGTCCAGATTTGTCTTTCTTGACTCACTGTCGAGCGCAAGTATGATTTTATCAATTTCATTTTGCTGAAAGACCTTTCACATGATGCGACAGATACGGACAGTGTTATCAAAATCTGAAGAGCGGTTGCCAAAATTTAGTAAACTTCAAGCCCCATTGAAAATACACATTTCAGTATGCCTTGCGGGGAAAAAGTCAAGTTCTTCTTTAGATTTCTGAGCACACTTACTGAACGAATTAAATCCTTACAATCCTGAAATAATTCTACGCCATCCAGGTCATTCGGGCATTCGGGTAGAACAAAGCCAAATCAGAGCAACATGCTTTTAGCCTTTCCTCGCTCTCATCATCTAACTGCTGCACAAAGTTGGCCATAGAACACAGCAATCTAAATCTGTCATTCAAGTCATGCATCTGAGTAAAATGGTCATACATTTGTTGTCGAATCTCATCTAGAATTTCATTGATAGGTTTCACTTCGGCCTGTGCAGTCAGGGGTTCATTCTTTGTTTCTTCATCTCCTTCTCCTACTTGTGTACCCACAGTTATGTTCCATGCCCTGCAACTTCCTTCAGTTGCCGATATAATTTTCTTAGCCAGCTGAAGTCTCAGGTATCAATGGTGTCAACCAGACTCTGTAACTGAATAAGAGTTTGATTGAAACACATATCCTGAGATTGAAGGCATTTTTGGATCCGATCAATATATGAGAGAACTGCAGACCAGAAATACAGTAAAGCTATGAAGTTAAATGACTGGATGCTTGCAAGAAGAAGACTAATATCTCCTCACGTTTCAGTCGAAGTGTCACGCAGTTCTTCCAACACGTCAATTACTTCATCCAATTGACTAGAAAGTGCCGTCTCAGCTTCTGCTTTTGAACTCTATCTGGTGTCACTTTCACGTTTCAGACCAATCTTTACGTGCTTTTGCAGCACATTCCATTGGTAAGTATATCTAGTGAAGAATCCAAGCAAACGTTCCATTGCTCCAAACAAAGTGACCGCCAGAATGTTAACGTGCGCAGCATATACGCCACAATGTTCAATGAATTATTGTTACAAGGAACGATAATGGCCAAAGGACTTATATTTCGTATCAAAATTTGAACTCCAGAATATTGCCCGGCCATTGTAGCCTGATTATTATAAGACTGACCTCTGCAATCTTAATATCAAGTCTATCACGTTGAAGTTTCTTCAGTATTTAAGCAGAGATACTCTCAGCAGGCTTTCCTTCGACAGAGATGAAACCAATAAATGCTTCCCGAACTTGAACAGAATTACGTCGTATGTCAACAGATTGAATGATATGTGACAATGTTCCGTATGAGAACAATATTAGAAATTGAATTAAATATATGTAATGTTGAAGTATTTTGAATATTTGAACACTTGTTTTCTTATTGAACATTTTCTTCACACTAAGTTTGTGGACTGAAGTGTAAATTCATACGCTCCCCTCCCCCCCCAAAAAATAAAAGCGAAAATAGAAAAAACAACTATATAAAGGGGTTTCGGTCGCTGAAAATTCGACTTATAAAGGACAAAAGAAAAAAGACAGAAAGAAAACAAGTGAATCAGCGACTATAGCGTCTGTACCAAAAAGCTTTTTAGTTAGCAACAGAACGCTAGTACTCCAATAAAGCATTATGTATATTGATCCCTTCTTTCTGCCCTTCTCTTGAACTGATAAATGAATAGATAAATAAACAGTAATATTTTAGGAAGCAGGTTAGCAGACTGGGTTCCATTACTTGCATTATAAAACCTTAGAATGTAAACAACACAATATACTTCGACTTTCTTTTATTACATTTTAATCCGCACTCAGTTTTTTCCTTTAAATTTCACTGCGGTTATTGAACAGTGGGAAACTTTTATTTTACTAATATTTTAATCCACATACATTTCTTTCTTTAAATGTTCTTGGGGGCCCCAAAAAGCGTGAAACGTTTACTTTATCTACAGTATTTTTCACCTATATTCAGAGCTTTTTCCTTTAGATCTCTTTGGGGGGCTCCAAGGTAATGACACTTTTATTTTATTTATTTTTAATCTACATTCTATTTTTTTCTAAATTTCTTTGCGGGTCCCTAAGAGAGTGATGTCCGAAGCTATAGCTTGTTTAGCTTATATAGAAATCCGGCACTGATTGGCTTTATTTGACAGATATTTCTGTTTTCATCAGTTATTTGGTGTAATATTGATTTTAATTGCGTTTACTTTTAGGGAAGGTGTGTATTATAAACCTTGACGGCCCTTGTAAGGCTCACACTGACAAGGTTTCTTAGTAATTATTTTTCACCTACCGTCGGGGTCCCTCACGCCCCGCCCTTACGCTGCCACTGGAAGGGATAATTATTTTTCATTCTTACTGGCAAAACCGATCTTTAGTTATATCAAATATGCTTTTAAGAACGCTAAATTAATATACAAATCAAGTTATCTAAATTTTGTCACAATCTACTCTAGCTTGCTGGCTTCCTCTACTACATTTTCTTGGGGAAGGAATAATTGTAATTCGGAGGTGTTTGCGTCCAAGCCCTTTGAAGGTATGGGTACCATTGCTCTGTAGGTTCAATAGTTTATTATTATTATTATTATTATTATTATTATTATTATTATTATTATTATTATTATTATTATTATTATTATTATTATTATTATTATTATTATTATTATTATAACTACCCCAGTTGCACAATTGATTGGCCGATGTCGATCAACATGGGATTTGTTGGTGGGATCGATGTCGGTGTCGATGTAGATCGTTGCAGAATGGCAAACATTTTGCCGACATTGGCCAAGATCGATAAATCTATATCGATCGACATCGGCGTCCATGTTGATCTATGTTAATTTCATGTGCTTCAAATTTATTCATTAGAAAAAGGAAATATTTCTATGTTTTTTTTTTCTTTTTGGTGGGCAAGCCTATTTATATCCCATGTGGGACCAACATTGGCAAATCTATCATGGGCAAGCACACCAAGTTCCCACGTGGAACCCATATCGGTAAATCAACATCGACAAGCCCACCAAGATCCCATGTGGGACCCATATGGGAAATTGGTGGGTTATTGTGGGCCAGTTTAGATCCCACGACACCGACGTTGGCCAATGTCGAACAAATATGGGTCCCACGTCGGCGTGCTACTGGGGTATAAACTTGTGTAAAGACACGAGGCAAAAATTTTAGTGTGCGTTCCTGTGTAAAGATGAGACATGTTTTAATCAATAAATAACAATAAGTTTAGTAAAGTAAAAAGCTTAGCTGAAGTCAGTTTAATATCAGCAGTCCGAAAATATGAGCAGCACGAAGCTTAAACTCACACACATACCTTACACAAGAGGAATACAACGAAGTTCGTAACATAATAAAAGACAAGTTTACTGGTACGTAGAACAAAAAAAAAAAAAAAAAAAAAAAAAGCTTTTGGAGCTATAGTTAAATCAGGGGACTGGGTAATAAGCTAAAACTTGGTATCTATGATGATGAATTGAGTTGATTTTGAGTTTAACGTCCCGTTCAGCAGCGAGGCTATATGAGACGTAGACCTACTGATTAACGTGGAATCCGAACCACATGAGCTCCCGCCGGGAATCGAACCCGGGACTCCCACACCAAAAGCGTGTACGATAACCGCTTAGCCACGAAGGAGCTCTTGGTATCTATGAGTTGTATATAATTTGTCAGTGGATTTATAGTCAGTTTTGTCTAGAAACACGATGCGCCCTTTGTTCACTTCTTTTCTATGAACAGAGTTGCCAACTACAACACGTTAAAAATACCATTAGCAGTCGGTGAAATATGAGCTTTTGAATTCAGTTTAATATGAACATACATATTTTTTTGAAAGTAATGAGAGAAATAGCCATGAGAAGCTTTTGCAGATGGTAATTAAACTAGACATTCCGTAATAACATAATTTGTAATAACATGGATTATATAAATTCTACCATCTTCAAGTTTATAATCAGCTGGGATATATTTCATCCATTTCCTATCTATCACCCCAGCCCTGTGTGGGAGTGGTGTTGTCACAGTCTATATGTGCGGAGAAGGTGAAAAAGCAGACATCCATAAATAAATCTAAAGACAAGTGGATAATAATAGTTCCATTGAAGAAAACCCACAAATGCTACGCCAAGAAAGAGAATAGGCTTATCCACACAGTATGAGGAGAATGATAATATTTGCCATATTTCTGAAGGAAAAATTAGTAAAGACTCCAAAGGGAAAGAATGGATAAAGTGTGATATGTGCCAAGAGTGGTATCATGTCCTTTTTGTGAACGTTCAGTGCCCTGAGTTCTTTGTGATTATTGTAGCAGATTTAATGCCTAGTTATTTACGTCACACCAATAGACAGGACTCTTCAAATGAACTATGTTTTACGTACACATGCAACTATGTTTTGCTCATTATTGTAATCATCAGGGCCCGGATCTTGTTGACCTAAAATTTTCTAAAAAAATGACCTATAAAATGACACTAAAATTCCTGTAAAATGACCCTAAAAATCACAAAAATTGATCTTAAAACTTGCGTTTTCTTGAACGTTTATTTCGTTAAACATTGACATTTTTTAATATCCATTGGATTTTTAATTAATATTTCTCACTCATATTAAAAAAAAAAATGTTTCAGTTAGTTGCACTCCATTGATCATTTATTTCTATTGATCAGTCCATTGTACGGTATTGTAGGTACTGAAAACGTCAATTCACTCCTGAATTGAAACTAGGAAGCACTCTTAAACAAGAAAAGTTCGCAAGTGTAGACTACATGAGGATAATAGATAAAACCCTGTTTAAAATCTTTTTACGCCTTTTAATGCATTTTTAGTTATTCAGGTGATCACATTCTTTGTGGTCAACAACCCAAAACTATCTGTTTGGACACCTACCAACCCCCACCTTTCGTTAACCAGCTACAGTTTAGTTTTCATTTGCTCGTTAAGAATGCAGTTTCTCCACCTCAGTAGTCAGGAAGCAAGAAAAGAGATTATTCAACTTCGTCTTTTCCACATCAGTAAACTGTGTTCATTTCAAGATTTCCTTATGTAGAAGAAAAAGAATAAAAAGACCATAAGTGACCTAAAAGTTACCTTAAAATATTAAAAAATGACCTGAAACTTCAAAACGGCAAAAAGTGACCAAAAGTTGACTCTAAAAAGATATTTTTAGAACCTAGAGTTATGGATAACGTTTTTATTTGAACTTGCTTTGTCCTATGCGTAACAGAAAAAAGTTGACTTGTCAACAAGATCCGGGCTCTGATAATCATTGATGTTTTATGTCCTCTTTTGTACATTTTTTGTATTTGCTTTGTATTTTATGTGAAAATATTAAAAAAGAAGTGCTGCTCATATGTGCCCTATGAAGTGCTCATATTACCCTTATACTACGGAAAATATGAGCACTGCGCACCTACCTTACTAACCTGTTTATTACTCACGAACAAAAGTATGTAGCCTATAACCTTGCACATTTTAGCGTTTGTAGACGAAAGATTACGCTTTCTTTTGGTGACATCTTTTACTTTTTTTAATGCATCATTTTTGACATATAATAGTATTTTCATTAATTATGCTCATATTCAACTGACTTCCCGGTACCATTGCTCTGTAGGTTCAATAGTTAATTATTACTATTTAACTACAAACTTGTGTAAAGACAGGAGGAAAACTTTTTGTGCGCGTCTGTGTAAAAATGAGATCTGTTTTAATCAATAAATGACAATAAGTTTAGCAAAATGAAAAACTAATGGCTTAATTATTATGCGTAGCTTTCAAGAAAGTCAGGAAAACTAATTTTGTATGGCTCTGAGAAGCACAGACGAACTACCGAGCTTTGGTCCACACGGCTTAGCTTCACAGATAGTTCACGACCAGAATGTTAGCCCACGAATCCAGTTTTTTGACACACTACTGTAATACACCAAGACAAAAATGTGCCTAATGGCCAATAAAATATTTTTAAAAATAAAAAAAAACGGGTATTAATATTCTGGTTGCGCGTACAGGTCCTTTGTTGCACGTATGATTTACGTACAAATAAATAAATAAATTACCAGTATTTCCAGTGATCAAAGTTCTTCCCTCCTTTGACTTTTAAGAAGGAAATCAAAGGGAATATATATATATATATATATATATATATATATATATATATATATATATATATTTTATGCAGGCTAGCACTAGAGGATGTTGAAAGTATATGTCTGGCAGTAGTGATTAAGGTAAAATTTTCGAACAAAATATTTTCCACAGAAATAAGCACTTTGATCTTTACAATATCATGCAATAACCAAGTGGACCAGATCGCCTATTTCAAAAAAGGATGTAATTTTGTTGCGAACAGTAGCGTATTTATGGGGGGCTCGGGGCTATCGCTCTCAAACCCTGCCCCGAAATAAATTTGTTAGTTTTTCGCTTTCTAGGTACAACAATAATCCTTCTTAACATTTCTACGAATTTCATTTTCTTATGCTCTTTGTTCAGAAATAACACTGTATTTGTCAAATTTCATTCCATATAAGAACTGCATTCTTTTTTCTTTCTTTCGTCCATTCTACTCTTCTGTTTCTTTTTCTTAGTTGTTACTTTCTTTCGTTTTTCCTATCACACTTTCGACAGTCGTTGGTTGTGATTCAAGTCGGCCGTAGTTAGTAACGCCAAAACTAAGAGGAGCTGATAAGCGAAACTGGTGTTCCACACTGACTTTCAGGTTATCACCATATCGAGACTTTAGTTATTATAGCAAAAGAATATTTACATCGTTTAGTTATAAAGAAAGGTAAATGTTTGAATTAAAGAAAATCAAGAGGGGGGGGGGGACTAAGTAGCCCGAGAAATTAGGTAGGCCACGAAGATGTTTCCTTTTCTTCTATGAATAGAATAAAACGTTAGATTCACTGCTAAATTTTTGTGTATATCATATCACATAAGATTCACCAGCCTACAATTCTTGCCAATAAAACTTCAATTTATGCATAAATTAAAATATATTCAATTCTCAAACTCAGGTGGACAATGGGCCCCTTGCTTCCCCGTGTTGTGCATAGCCCCCTCCGAAACAAGAACCTAAATGATCCCCTCGTTGCCAATAAGAATTTATATATATATATATATATATAATATTCTGCTGGAAATAATGGTTAATTTGTTAATGTACTGTCAGGACGGTCTTAACAGATGAGCGCATAGAGGGCCCCACAAGGAGAAGAATGATCGATATTTAATTTAAAATTTACTTGTAGAGGACACAGTGCACTGGTTTGCCCACGGCCCCATAATTCTATTAAAACGATATTGTGTAGTCTACTATATAGGGCTATGTTAAAAGAAAAACACATCTAACTGGCTGATTGTATGTATTGTTGGTTCTTCTAACAGTGATAAACAAATTTCTAACAGTTACACGCCCGGGCCTTATTTAGGGGTGTTTAGGGGGCCGGGCCCCCCTAAAATTTTCACCGTAGGCTTTCAAATGAACTATAATATGGTAATGAACTATAATAAGGTTTGATAGTGCCCCCTTAACTTCAGCCGGTCCCCCACTACAATTTTCGGCTGGCTACCGGCCGGATTACACGTGCTCCCAACAGTGACACACAAAGTAATCGTAATTATCACAAACAGTGGCGTATTTAGGGGACGGCTATCGAGCTCAAGCACCCCCCCCCCACGAAATAAATTTGTTATGTGCAAAATTTCATTAAAATTAGTCGGCACCCAAAAGGAAAAATATAAGTGCTTATTCACATGTGCAGAGCCCACCCGAAACAAAATTCTAAATACTCCATTGACCTCGAACCAAGGTAAATTAATCCATTTTTGCATATGATATATTCAATATTCTTCAGCACTGCGTCACATTGCCCCATACACACACATTCGCACCTTCTCGAGAAAAGTGACACAAATCAAAAAAACCTAAAGGTCCAGGTTCGTATCCCTCGCGAGAAAAATGACATAACTCGTAACTTTTTTTAAAGTTATTTTATAATCACAATGTTTTTTTTTAATTTTATGTGTAAAAGTGTTAGAAATATAGCTTTAAAATTATCCTAAAATCAGAGTGTATTAGAACAAAAATGACAAATTTCGTGTTATGTCACTTCTCGCGTGGGATACGAACTTGGACCTTAAGGTTTTTTTTTTTTTTTGACTAGTGTCACTTTTCTTGAGGAGTTGCGATATATTTGATTATTGAGCAATTGTGTGCAGCGATATCGGAAACATGTTTTAATTGGAGTAATGAGAAAAATTATTCCTGTTGTTACAAGCATCTGCTTTTATCTTTCATCAGATTAAAAGAACTCGACAAGAAGGGCCAATGGAATGAAGAATATAGGAATTATGTTAAAAATTAAAGTAAAAAAAAAAAAAAAAAAGAGAAAAAACATCCTTACAACAAAAGAAAACCCTTATTATTAGCTTGATTATAAGTTGTCAAGAAATAGGAACGCCCTCTACACACTATCCCTGATTCTTTATAATCAAATTCATGAAACACTTGAGCAAGAAAGTCAATTATCGCTTTGGAACTTCTATTTTCTTTTTCATTTTTCGTGTTTGTCTTCCTTCCTTCCTTGCTTATCCCATTTCCCTTTTAACTAATTTCCTTTTCGTTTTTTCCTCTAAAATTCTCTTTTAATTCTTTTTTGTTTTAATTTTTTCCCCTCTCTATAAAACGCCCATTTCAAACACCCTTTCTTGGACACGGAAGCAAAAACGAGAAACGCCGTTAATCAGAAATCATATGTAATTCCCACTGTCTGCCCTCCGTCGTATTCTTAATTACAAGGTATGTTAGCTACTTTCGACTCCCTTTTCTTTATATTTACTCCCCAATAGCATGTATATATGGAAGAAACGTGAAAGAATAGGAAGATAAAAATATAGGCGAAGAATGAAAAAGAAATGAAGGCATGTTTTGTTTTGTTTCCTCTTCTGTTTAGTTGAGACTGGTCACTTTTCGCTCTAGATTACTAAGACCTCATTCTATAGGCTATTGTATCTTATTTAGACATATCAATACACAGGGGCGCCCATTTCAGAACAAGCACTTGGGTGCAAAAATCCCAAATTTACCATTCTTCACCCCCAAATGTACCTTTTTCTACCTCTAATTACCGTTCTTGTGTTTGATTTTACTATTTCAATGAAAAATTATGTCTCCTTAGGTATTCTTCTATAGGTGCAACCACTTTCCTAAACCATAACCGTTAATAACCATGTCAGTACTAACATAGCACATCATATTCACAGGATATCATTTACATGTCCTACATGTCCCACACATCTCGCCAGCGATATTCAGGCTCAGAACAGGATTAAGGAATTGGGGGATTATATTTCTGAACTTACTGCATCTCAGGGGCGGATCCAGGACGGACTTCTGGGGGGGGGGGCGGTGGGTTGTAATACTGCTACTTAGAGCTACTTTTAAGAGCTCCAAATTTATGGATGGGTTTTATTTATATATACTAAAATAAGAAAGTTTCCTCTTCTGGGGGAGGGGGGCGATCGGGGCTATGCCCTGGATCCGCCACTGCTGCATCTATGGCCATTTTAGCCCATCATGTAAGAGGGATGATATCCCTCGTAAGGATGGTCAAATTTTTGTCTAAAAATATATTTTGGAGAAATGGAAAACGAATTTTTAAACCTATGCATATCGGCATCTCTTTTCGTTTTACTATTACGCGATCAGAGTTGTAACCGTAAATCGTAGAGTTTCACCACTGCCTGTTTGAACAGATGGATAAAATCCGGACAAGCTTCATTCTCAAAAAGTAGAGTCAATGTAACTTTTTTTTAAAAAATTACTTTATGATGTCTGTTACTGTTATTGCTTTATGGAAATAAGTATTGGAGCCGAAATTAAAGTAAATTTCCGTTTCCGGTAAAGGATTGCTGATGGTGATAACATATTCATTTGAGAAGCTGAATCAACTGCCATAACCCGCTTATTGCTATCTGTTACCGTTTCTGTTCTATGGCGATAAATATTGCAATCAGAAATGACTGACTTCTTCCACTTCCGGTTTGAATTGAAGGTTAATGGAGAACTAAAACCTATTTTTGGAACGCTGAATCGATTGCGAAAGGCAGCTTATCGATATCTCCTACCGTTTTCGCTCCATGGAAAACCACTATTGAAACTGCAAGTACTAGTAAATTACAACAATCATCGGTTTAAGTAGAGCATTGAAAATGATCATAATATGTTCTCTGGAGACGCCGAATCGATTGAAAAAAAAAAAAAAAAAAAACAGCTGGTCGCTATATCTTACTGATTTTGTTCTATGACGATCAATGTTGAACCTTAGTTGATGGATTTCTACCACTCCAGTTTGAATGGAGGGCTAACGGAGGTGGTACCTATTCTTGAGATACTGAATCGATTGTAAAAAATAGATTCTCTATGTATTTTACCATTTTTCGTCTATGAAATCATCACTGAAACCGGAAATACTAGTACATTTGAACCACTTCCAGTTTTGATAGAATTTTGCGGATGGTGATACGTTTTCTTGAGGCGCTGAATAAATTGCAAAGGCGAGAGTGTTAGTGACGACGGTATGGAGGGTCACGACGTTGATAATGGAAATATCCACAGAATTTCAGTAGAATGTGCTTGTCACCGAACAATATTTGGATGTCCAAAATCGTCCTGTGGTTATTCTGTAAAGAGAACAGAAAAATCTCACAGTAATTCTGCAGAAAATTCAGTTTCTGGGACATAGGCAGATATGGACTTTTACAGGATGTCCACGTTAGTGTTGCTAAGAGAAGAAAGGTACATTTTCAAATTCGAGACGAGACAAGAAACATGACAATTCTAGTTTCGTTTTAGAGACGAGAAATTTTTTGAGTCTCGTCGATAACACTGTTCATTGTACTTCGCCCACCCCCTCATACCGATAGATATACTCTACTGTGTAATCATTGTGGAGTAGTGTGAATGAAAACAAAGTGTTATGTTGTCAGATCTTTTTATTCTGAATAGTTCGTTCAAATTCTTCAGAAACGATTTTTTCTTCGGCTTGTAATATTTTTCACTGGGCTACAAATTTACAGGTAGTGAAAAAATTAAACAAAATTTTCAACCTAAAGTTTCTAATTTTTTTTTTCAACAAGCGCAAACAAGTTTCAAACTAAAACATTTAATCAAAAAAATAAATAAATAAACTTTTCAATAAGTCCAAAATTTTTCAAACTTCAAAACTTTAAACAAAGATGTTGAAGTAATTTTTTAACGTGTTAAAAACGCTCTAAACTTTCAAAAATTTTAAATTAAAATTTGAAAGTAATAATTACATTTATTTCAAACACTTTTAAATGGGTGCAAACACATTTTCAACTAAAACTTTAGTCAAAAATTTACAAGAATTTTTAATTATTTAAACCTGAAAAAAATTAATTAATGATGAATAACAAATAAATTTTAAAGGAGTGATCAAAAATATTTTAAACAAAACAATTCATAAACTTTTGAAAATGATCAGTCAATCTAATTGCACGAAGAATAGTTTCCACTAATGATCCTAGACTATGAATCCACTAATGATCCTAGCTAGTTGTGACTAAAGTTCAAAGTGTCAAATTGTTTTTGTTATACAAAAAGGTGTTAGTTAATTACCTATCAGGTTTCAAGTCATATTTTTTTTCACCAATGGCATTAACCTATGAATCGTAACTACAATCCAAAAGTTCAACAAATTTCCAAATTATAATTCTAATACATGATTAAAATAATTAAACAAACGTTTTCAAAACATTTGAAAATTTTAAAATTAAAATATCAAAGTGATCTGTCAATCAAATTGCACCAAAGATCCACTAACCACAAGTATTAAAGAAAAGTTCAAAATTTTTAAGCAAGGATTTGAAAGTATCAGACACTCAGATTACACCAAGAATAACATTCTACCAATACCTTTAGACTATGAATTGTAATTGAAGTTCAAAGTTTGAAATTGTCATTGTTTTATATCAATCGGTTGGTACCAAGTCCCAAACTTTTAAACCAATGATCTTAGATTATGAGTCGTAACTATAATCCTAAGATTGAAATTGTAAAGCTGTTAATATATATTAATAGGTTACAATAATTATCTATCAGGTTTCAAGCCGAAAATTTGGAGTGAGAAGTAGGGATCAACCAATCAGATTTCAGCATAGATAACTTTCCTCTAATGACCTTAGACTACGTCCTGTACTTATCCATTTGATCATATCATATTATAAAGTCCCTTATTTTAGATGCAGTCAAAATTCCCAAAATTTAAGTTTTGACAATCTTTTGCCCATGCAAGGGATGAACGTGAACCATCCAAATTTACAAAAGTATAAGCCAAGGTCCTAGAGAAACATTACCAATTTTTATTTTTTGACATTCACTAAATTTAAGGGTGCCCAAAATATACCTCTCTCGAAATTTGAGAAAAGTGTCCCAAGGTACTCATGTCTTACTCTAGAGAAGATACCAATGTACTCATCTCTATGATGATATGATGCAATAAAACTTCATCTAAGTGGATTTTGGGGCACTACATTCAAACTCCCGCTTCAAACTAATTTACACCAAAATATAGTGTTATTTAAGCATATTCTTATCTTTTTTCACAATAGAAGACTACAATGTAAACCAACCAAATTTAACGAGTTATATGCTCGAGTCCTAAAGGACATTCAACAAATTTTTAAATTTATTTTTTGAAAATTTCTAAATTTAAGGGATGAACCACATACCCCTCACCACATCGTAAGCACATCTCAATATTATTTTGGTAATTTTTTTACTCATAAAAAAGGGACAACTTGGATCACCCAAATTTACAAAGTTATAGCTGTATTAGAGAACATTTACCAAATTTTGTTTTCTGACAATTACTAAAGCTAAGGGGTGGTACTATGTACCTCTCCCAAAACTAAAGATACGAGTATCAATGTAACCATTCCTATGAAAGAGAATGGACCCTTATACTCAATCATATAACTTTATAAGGTAATAAAGCCTTATAAAATAGATAAGATAGGTCCAAAAGTTCAAACTTTACATTTATGACATTTTTATTTTATCCATAAAAAGGATTGAGATTGAACAACCATACTTACCAAAGATACATATCCCAGCTCCATACTATCATACCCATTATTTATATTTGACCATTTCCAAAATTTAAGGAGGGTGGTCCTGTGAATTCTTTCCAGAATTTAGGGGGTGAGTTAAGGTACCCATGCCAAAATTTAGAAGTTATGATCCTACGTACCCTAGAACAATAACAGCAAGGGAGAACTAATATTTTAACACTAAAATCTTCAAAACATCTTGGTAATTTACCATAGCTGTAGCCCTGCCTTTCGTGTGCGTGTCCTTATGTTCAAACCCTGACGAATGACAGTTATTCTGACAAAAAATAAAAGAGTGGTGGAAGTCCAATAAGATTAGTCGTCGTTCAATACATAAATTTCCCTAAGTTGAAAAAAAAAATATTTTTCAAGATACATTTGTAAGTAGATGGGTCCTTCCTCACTTCTCTACATAATCTCCGTTGAGATTCAGATATTTGCCCCATCGTTGTACCAATTTGTCCAAACTGCAAAAAATTAGGGCTCTGGCTACTTAGTACTCTCCTTACATTCCGCTTCTCTCCTTCATCTGTTATAAAACGTTCATCGTCCATCGGGACTGTAATAGTGGGCAAATGTGTCATCCCCTGTCACAATGCGCAGAAAGAAGCTTTGCTATCTTGCTAAACCTTCAAGTCTGCAACCCAGTTCTCATCTGTCGATTATCGCCACTCAGTTGATAAGAAACTCATCGTGCACACAATTTGCGGTATTGTAGTTTCTCGTAAATGATGTGATGCGCTGTTCCAACAGAAATGTTCAACCTTTCTGCAACTTCGTGTACCTTAAGAGTCTTCATCCCGACGAAATTAAAATACCGCTAATTTTACAGTAATTATGTGATATCTTCAAATAGATAAAAGATAATCGAAATGTGGAACAAGAGCGCCCTAGACAATATTATTTTACATGAGATACCGTTATTACGACTCACTTATCTGCTTTCGATTTCGAGCCATTTAGAAAATCGGCATTTATTTTCGCGTTTCTAAACAGCTGGAAACGGAAATCCGCTAGGTGACTTGTGATAACGGTACCTCACGCAAAATAATATTGTCTAGGGTGCTCTTGTTCCATATTTCAATTATCTTTTATCTATTTGAAGATATCACATAATTACTGTAAAATTAGAGGTATTTTAATTTCGCCGGGATGAAGACTCTTAATTCGACGGTATTCTTGATCAAGTTCATCCAATGTTATAGCCCAAATAGCCAGTGCACTCTTTTTTTTTTTCAAATGATTTGGCCAAATTGGTGTAACGATGGGACAAATGCCTGAATCTCAATGGGGTTATGTGAAGTGAGGAAGAACCCACCTACACATGCATGTATAGCTTACAAATGTCTCTTTAAAATATTCTTTTTTACAGCTTACGGAAACTGATATATTGAACGATCCACAACCTTATCTTATCACAAGAACCAGAAATAAAATATTTGTACTTTCAATATAATAAAACATCTAATTCTATTTCTATATGTTGAAAAATGAAGCACCAAATAGCAAATTTTTACCGAATCCTCTAATAGAATGAAAATGATAATGAAGAGAACTGAGAGAGAATTGGTAAAAGAAGTTAAAAATAACGATGAAAAGAGCAATTAGAAAAAAAATCTCCCTTTCTCTCTCTCTCTCTCTCTCTTAAATTGAAATCATCGCTTTAGGATTAACGTGGCCTGAAGAGTGACGTAGCTCTTGAATAACTTGCGACAGCTGTTGAGTTTCACAAGATTGGGTCAGAGTGTTAGTTCGAAGTCAGGATTTTCAAAAGATGATGTGATGAGGGGAAAGGCAAAAGGGAAGGAAATGTGACAAAAATCAAAATCAGAGTTGCCAATTCAACATTTTATTAAGATACTAGTGAAACAACTAATAATTTAGCAATTAAGAATTTGTGGGAACATTTAACTTACATTCAAACTATTATCATTGTTAATAATAATAATAATAATAATAATAATAATAATAATAATAATAATAATAATAATAATAATAATAATAATAATAATAATAATAATAATAATAATGTTTTCAGGGCTACAAGATCGAGTAAGAAAAGGCAGGAGACTGGAACGAGTAAAAACGAAAGAGAAGACAGTTTCTCACTTCCTTGTTTTTTCTCACGATTATTTTTATCCTTTAATGTATATAAGTATAAGAACTTATAATGTACCGGTATTTCTACATTTATTTTCTACATATAAATATGTAATTCAGTGTATGCCCCCAGATACATGAGCACCACGTACCGTGGGACACATATTATTTTACTAAATTAGGATTTATTAATTTGCTGTTAGAATTACTGGCCTGTTTGTTACATAATAGTTTTTTTTAAAAACATGTACCAGTCAAAATCGTTTAATCTAATTTAACACAATTTTGTTTGTGATACAGAAAAGAAAACAATTTTAACCAGTTGAGAATGCTCCAAGAGCATTGGCAGAACAAACTTAAAAATAATTATTCTTTCGAAAATATTAAATTTATTTGATTAACTAATGACGCAATAATTATTGAATTAATAATTAATGACGCAATGCTTATTAAATCAATAACTGGTATCGTTATTGAATCAATATTGGTATTGATCAACACAAATATCATCTCTCTATGACAGGGTTACCGAGATATGGTTCCTTAAATCTCTCGAAATCGAAATCTTTTGGCCAATATCTCGGGAACGGTAAGAGTGACGCGAAAAATTCCATCACTTCTCTTAAAGAGTTTTTGATGCTCCATCGAGTGGAGAGCTCAAAATTGAAAAATTCGGGACAGGCACACAAACATAGAGAATTCAGTAACGAACTTTCTTGAAAATATGTCCCTATGTACAACATGTTCCCCTACCTAACTACATTATAACTGCAGGTTATGCAATCCTTCTTACTCATAAGCTCACGGGTTATCATATACAAAAATATTCTTTTTCACTCTCTCTTTCCGTTATTCGATTGGGCTCCCTCTCTAAAAGTAATATTTTCAACAAAACCAACGTTTTTAATTTGAGAACCTTCTAAATCCTACATACTTACCAACCAACCACACGTCAATCTTCTCAAAAATATGGTTGAGTTGATTTGAAGTTTAACGTCCCTTTCAGCAGCGAGACTATATAAGACGGGACCTACTTATTAACGTGGAATCCGAACCACATGAGCTCCTGCCGGAAATCGAACCCGGGTCCCCCACGCCGAAGACGAGTATACTAACCGCTTAGCCACGAAGGAGCTCGGCAAAATTATGGTGTTGGACAATTATGCCTTAAATGACGACGGAGGAGTAGATCAGGCCGGCGAATAAAATTTGAAGAATGAATGATTTGTTACTTTTATTGAACTACTTAACAAGAAAACTGTAACTGATCATTATACTGTACCTGAATTGAAACTTTACTATTAAATGGGAAAATATTTTCTTTATCCTTTCGGTTAGAGTTCATACGTATAGTTACTTTCAAACTCTGGTGGTTCAGACGTAGACACATCAAATAAGAAAGAAAATACGCAGAATGGGAGAAAAATTCAGAAAATTAAGGCTTAAGAAATTCAACGTAACGTCGCCTCAAGAAATATCCATCAGTTGTCTAGGATATGTAATATACTTTTTTTTTTGGTACGGTACCTTACTTGGGGTCCCGGCAAAGGTGTCAAGATAATTAAACATTTTTCTTCGGAAAATTTCCAGAATTTTTTCCAAATTTTCGTTTCGCTTATGCGTAGGATAATTCGAAAGCCGGAAGTCATTATAAAAGTCAATAAAGTATCAAACTTGAAACTAATGTAATTAGGGTAGCAGCAAGAGTCTTCTGAATTTTCACCAACTTTGCACTACATTTTTGGTTCGAATTTTTCTTTAAACCTAGCATACATATTTCAATAATTCGAAAAATGTCGAGAAGGAAGAGCGCGTTTTATTTTCTGTTTAGACATCTCTCGTGAGAGTACCTCCATCCTAGGTGGGTCCGAATAGGTTACTAGAGTACATTTTCCATGAAAATTGCTGAATTTTGCATGCGAATGGTATTCGAGATAGCAGCATCATTTCAGACTTTGTTTGGAAGGGGGGGACAAAACTCTATGCGGACTTAAGAATTGGATGCTTTTATTAGTATATTAGTATAAAGTTAATTTATATATATATATATATATATACAGATGGTGATCAGAAAAATGGAAACACCTGAACGAAATTGCAACTTACCAGATTAATATGGTGTCGGGCCACCTTTCGCCTTCAGAACAGCCTTGGTGCGACGTGGGATGGAGGCATAGAGGTCGTGAATGGTAGCAAGTGGAATTTTACACCATTCCTCGTGCAGGGCATCGGCCATTATCATCCTGGAATGGGTGCATTATCATCCTGGAAGATGGCGTCATTGTCTGGGAACAACATCCGAACCATAGGATGCAAGTGGTCTCCTAAAATTGAGACATAATCGTTGGCAGTAATTCGTCCGCTAAGTGTGACCACAGGACCCAATGAAAACCATGATATTGCGGCCCACAGCATCACCGAGCCGCCGCCATGTTTCACAGTTGAGCGGATACACTGCAGATAAGCTTCTTTGGGCGTTCTCCACACATAAACACGGCCCGTGGTTGGGAATAGGGTGAAGGATGACTCATCCGACCATATCACACGTTTCCAGTCCTCAACGGTCCAAGTTGCATGGTCGCGGCACCATTTGCGGCGTGCCAAAGCGTTATGGTCCCTGATGAGCGGTTTGGTCCGTGCAACACGACCCCGTAAGTTAATGTTATGTAATTCGCGGCTGACTGTGATTGTCGAAACAGGGTGGGGGAGGTGCTGATTGAGTTCCTCCGTCACTTGCTCCGCAGTGGCACGACGGTTCTGCGTGACAATGCGCTTTAATACCCGAAGTGACCTGTCACTTATGATTTTCTTCCGCCCACTGTTCCGCTTCCTCGATGTGGTTTTCCCGTGTGTTGTGTAGGCCGTCATCACCTTCGACACTGTCCCACGCGACACACCTAACACACTAGCCACTGTCGTCACACTCAGTCCACATAACCGCACACCAACAATTTGCCCTCTTTGAAAATCTGAGAGGTCTCCCATTTTACACTACCTCCGTCTGCTGCAGCCACTGGGCACTGCTGTTCCACTGCGCTTGACGTAGTATGGAGACCGACCTAACACACCACCACCAGCGGTCCGGCGCTGCGGGCGCCACGACACCACTGTCAACCGATACATCTGACGTGTTGCCAACTACAGGTGTTTCAATTTTTCTGATCACCATCTGTATATATATATATATATATATATATATATATATATATATATATATATATATATATATATTCTGAAACTCAGGAGACAATTGTTTACCATGCCATCCCCAATTGATGCCACTGATTTGAAAGTTTAGAATATTCTGAAGATGATATGGCTGACTAAAGTCGATTTTTTTTTTTTTTTTTACTTGCGATTCGAAGTTGGAACAAAATTTAGTTGCAATTGAACTATCGCTGGAGAAGATTTTATGTGATTTTATTATAACAGTTCATTATAATTTCAAGAAATTAAATGTTTCATCATAACCATCTAGGCACTGACAAATATAGACAATTATAAACGTACCATTTTTTTCTGTATTTGATGAAAAGAAATGGGTGTTTTCAGCAGAGGCAAAAAATCTAGTGAAACAAATTGGTTCACAGCTGGTTGTGAAAACTGGAGATTTGCGGAGAAAAAAAAATTAATACAGAGACTTAGTTTAGCAATTCAGCGGGGAAACGCAACTTGTATTTTTAAATCATTCCCCTCTGATCCTATTATGGAAGAAATTTTTTATCTTAAATAGTAGAATACGTTATTTTATTTATTTGATTTCTAATTTCCATTTGAATCGAAAGACAATTTCTAACATTAACATGTATTAAATTTTGTAGTATTATGCAAGAATTCTTCCTACTGCAATGGCGTTATCGCTAGACTTACTAGGGACGATTCCATACCGGGACCAACTACCTGGATAAAACCTATTTATCGTCTGAAAGCTCTTGTCTTGAGAAGTACGAAACCGTTTTCAAATCACGGGCAAACCCACAACCTCACCCTACAAGGGGCCATTTTGTTGGTGTTTGTGACCCTATGTATGCCATATTCGACAGAATTAAAAATGAATATTTCGACGCATCACACGTAAGCACCTTATCCCATTATGTTCCTTTTTGGCTCGTTGCCAGAGCGTGACTCGGGCAAGGGTTTAATAATATCACTTTGCACCCAAACGTACCCATTTGGTCAGTGTTGCCAACGAATTGTAAATACAATTTGGCAGATGGTTTCTCTACCATAGGATGTATATCCATATAACGTGGCATAAACACCATTCGTCGTCACTAGAGAAAATATATTGTGGACGTATTCTTGTCCGTGTTGACAGCTAATTGTAAAAATGAGAATGTGAAAAAAAAAAGGTTCTTTTAGAGAAGTTTATACACCAAGCTTGGCAGAAACATCACACGACACTATATCAGAAAGATGTTGAGTGTTTCCATTTCCCAACCATTCTAGGTTGTCAGTGTTGCCAACCTAATGTAAACATCACAATATTGCAAGTGATGTGTTTGCAATTGAACCAATATAGAACAAATGTAACATAAGCAGCATTGGAAAAACTTAACATAGGTCACAGTCAAATTATGACCACCAATGCTGTATACTTCATGCAAAAATCTTGATTGTTCGCATTAGTTGATAACACTGTTAAACTGGGGTGCTTGGGAGACGGGGACACTCTCACTATGTTTTCCATTGTCCAATGCTGCTTATGTCATATTTGTTTTATATTCGTTCCATCGCACGCATGCCATTTGCAACATTGTGATTTTTACACTTGGTTGGCAACACTGACAACCTAGAATGGTTGGAAGACCGTCCTACTCAACGTCTTTTTGCTATAGTATCGTGTGATATTTCTGCCAAGCTTGGCGTATAAACATCTTATTGTACGTACTTAACTTGTTTTACACTTTCTCATTTTTACAATTGGTTGGCAACACTGACCAAATGAGTACGTCTGTGTGCAAAGCAAACCAAACTCTTGCCAGAGTCACGTTCTAACAATGAGTTAAAAAGGAACATGATGGACTCAGGTACTTACGCGTGATACATCTTAACATTTATTTTTACTTCTGTCGAAAATGCCATACATAGGCTCGGAAACACCAACAAACTGGCCCCTTATAGGGTGAGGTTGTGGGTTTGCCCATGATTTAGAGATGCAAAAAAGCCGGCTTTTTTGAATCGATGGTTTTCTTCACATAAAAAGCCGGCTTTTTTGGGAAAAAAAACGAGAATTTTGGAAATTTTGGCTTTTTTTCATTTTCATGATTTTTCTATCTAAATAGCTTTCTTATAGTATATTCTATAGTTAGATAAGAATTCCATGACCTAAAGGACATATTTCGCTCTAAAATTCACCAGCAAGATGGATGGAGCACATGTTTTACGAATTAAAGCTAACGTGAAGAATGTAGTATTTGAGGGCAATTTTAGAGGCTATTTAACTTTATTTTAACTTTTGAGTTATCGACATTTTTTTCTTCTCGGGATCATTTCAGTTTGTCATCCGTGTTTTATTTCTAAGAGCTTAGTACTCTAGCTTCTAGCGCAAAAGTTAAACTTACGTTTTTCTATATATCCGTCAAAGCGTACATTTTTCAATATATCCGTCAAACCGTATTAACACATTTCTGTTATACTGTAGCTGTGCAACGATTTAGCAATAATTTTCCGGATACAACCTTGAATACTAATTTATACAAATAATCAGTAGCGGATTTAGAAAAGTACTTTTGGGGGGATTCCTCTGATTGTTTCGTTTCCTAAAATGTCCTAATTTTATTTGGGAGCAGCTTGAAGTTTATGAGTACAGGCATAACTAATACTATATTTCGTTTCGTTTATATATTTAGCGATAATCTTCAAGATACAACCTAATTGAAGATCATTTTATACTGAGAATCAGTGGCGGATTTAGAAAAGTATTTTGGGAGTTTTTTTTTCTTACTAATGTTTAGTTTTTCTAAACATTCGTAATTTTTATTTGACGGCAGCTTAAAGTTTATGAGTAAAGGCATGACTAATAGATATTTCGTTTGTTTTAGACATTCTGCAACTTTGGAGAACAGGCTTCAGTCCGAAAGACCGCCCCCCCCTAACCTTCGCAAAACCGTCACTACTGGTAATTAGTAATAATGACGATTTAAAAACAATAAGAAAGGAAGTCGGCCAACTCACAGTACACGCATTATTTCTACTTCACAGATGGAATGAAGAAAAGCTTTGTCAGAATGATCGAATGCTGAATTGAATCCCGGGCTTCCCGATAGAAGCGCAAAAGCTCCATTCGGTCATGTTTGTTGTGCAGTTGTATTTATCTTAAGTTAAATATATTTCGTAGTCCTTTTTTTTTTTTTTTGGGGGTGGTGGTGGGGTGAGGAGAGTTCCATAATGATATGATATGAAGGGTGTGAGCCAATAACATGATAACTAACAAATTTTCAATTGCTGAGTTATGCAGCACCAGATAGACAGCAACGCATACCGCTTCGTTTAATCCTTCATGTATAGTTTTATGTGAAAAATTAGCTTTCCGACTTTCAAAATGGATTGTGCAACAGAAAATTTCTAATTTCTTAAAATAGTAAAATTGTGGGTTACCATGTTCTTGTCTCATACCCTTCATATGTTGAATCCCTCTTGTTAAAAATTCAGAAAACTTGAAAACTGAGTAAACCGTGATGGTGGTTACACAAAAGTGTAGAATTTCAAGAATATACAAAACCAAAAGCTCTAGATGTGCCCCCTTTAAGTGTATCATATAAATCTAAGTATTTTTCTTATGTTTTATTTTAATTTTATTTTGTTCCATAAAGAGAGTATGGAATATTTTGAAGTAAAAATACTACATAGAATTTTGCTAGATATTTGTGTATTTTTTAAAAATAAATATTTACTTTTAGGGTTGGCTGGTTTACACCAGCTGTTTTTTTCTTTTTTAAATAAACAACTGGTTTAAACCAAAAAAAAAAAAAAAATAATAAAAAGAACGAAAAATGCGAATCGTGTGAAGTTCATGATGACGTTTCCACATACCAAACCATCTGCATTAGTTTTATTTCCTTTTCACCTTTTAATCAAGGTGTTCCATGTTCAATTCTCTGTCGAACCACAACCCTTCTTTCATGCGTAAACAAAGTAGCGGTTCGGATGTCACTTTAAGCGAAAGTCTTCTTCTTGATAACCTCTGTATTACGTAAGGATGTTAAGCCTGAACATACGAAACGAAACCAAATTGTATATTTCTGCATGCCTGAATGCGTGTTGTTTTATAAAGAAGCCAAGGTTACTTAAATATATTGATAGAAATTGGCAAAATTTATTGATTGCTTACGTAGCTTTCAACATTAGCTTAGATTGGACTTTCAATGATATGTACGTACTAAATTTGTAATTTAATACCTCAGTTTTAGCGTACTGATTATGATATGTTGATCTTTAAATTTTACATGCAAAGCAATAATAGGATTTTTCCGTTATTGTTTTACATTTAGAGTAATGACGGGATTTTCCCGATGGCTAGGGCGGGAGTTTCCCAATTTAAGAAATTTACTGACCGGACTTATTTAAGCTTATGTGACATCTTCCAGCACAACCTCATTGTTGCATAATAACAAAAAGGTGAAACAAACTTATTTCTGTCAATATGTAATATAAATACATAAAGCAAAATATCTAAACCCAAAAAAGCCTGGTTTAAACCAAAAAAAAACCTAGCTTAAGCTCCCCCCCCAAAACGGGGTTTTGCCATTTTCAAAAACAACCACGGTTCTTGCCAACCCAGCTTACTTTTGTATGTAGGAGGTTAAAAGAAATCTTATTATATACATTGGTTAATCCTTTGGAATTCATAATGTAAATATGTTGAGAAGTAAAACTGTTTGAAATATCTTTTCGAAATTCATGGTTTATTTTCGAGGTTTTATATTATTATCGGCATCAACCACTAATTAAATGACTTTTTGTGTTATAGAGAAGCGAAACAAAATCTCGTTTTTCAATTTAAAGCAGAATTTTGAAAAAAGCCCAAAATTTCCCAAGCAAAAAAGCGAAGCAGAAAAAACCGAGTTTTTTTTTCCAAAAAAGCCGTTTTTTTTTTCGAGCCCTTGCATCTCTACCATGATTTGAAAATGGTTTCGTACTTCTCATAGCAAGAGCTATGAGACGATATATAGGTTTTATCCAGGTTCTTGCTCCTGGTATGGAATCATCCCTAGTTAGTATATCGCATACAAAATCTGACTGTCGTGGAGGTGCAGTAATCAAAGTTTTGAGTTTGTAAAGAATATTTGTATTTAATAGTTACCAGAAATTTGTAACTAAAAAAATATATAAATCTGTAATTCCAATATTATGATATGTAGTTGGTAAATAATAACCTATATCATAAAACACCAATAATTTCCAAGTATAGTGGTTCTTATGTATATGACCACGGTATGACAGCACTATATAACTATGTGTGATAGCGGAAAGTTTCTATTCATATTAAGTTTAAATATAATAGAACCAAATAGTTATACTGCTCTTAACAACTTTTCAACACCAATACATAATTCTTCTAAAAGATATCTACGAATTTAACAATAGGACCATATTAATAAGAATTTTCCACAAAATAGTTACAATTGAGTTTCCCCCATCTATAATTATTAAATTGTATACAATCGTTCATTACATTTTAGAGTAAGATGAATTTCACAAGGTTTTATTTGATTCTTTTACGGTATACATACTTTAAGAACTTCTTTTGAGTAAGATCTATCCGGTCTTTACAAGTAGTATCTGTGTTATTGTTAGAATTATGTGTGTGTCACTGTTAAGAGTTTGTGTGTCATTGCTAGGAGTATAAAGAAAAACAACAATAGACAACAACAACAACAAATAAGCTGCTACTTAACTGAGTATTTTTTTTACATGATGATGATGATGTAGTAGACTGAGTTTACTACATCATCATCTTCATCATCATCATCATCATAGATATTCTGCCATTACTGACAGGTCACTTGCTGCGATTGAGAAGCTTCCATGCTCAATGGTCTTCCGCTAACCTCTTCATCTTCATTTACGAATTTTTCTGTTTCGATATCGTCCATTAATTGTAATCTCCTTCTCCCCCTCCCTCTCTTTCCTACCACCATACTCTCTAGCACATCCATCATGTGATACAGTTTCTTCTTATTCAATGTCCCAACCAGGGACTAATGAGAATTTTTTATTTTTATTATTATTTTTTTTCAATTTTTAGATTTGAGCCTGGAAATGTTTTTTCCACGTTTCTCGATCTTCAGCTTCCTCTTTTAACTCCCAATCTTTTCTCCTATCTTTCAAATCATCGATCAGCTGTGTTCTTCTTCTTCCTATTCCTCGTTTCCTTTCAATCTTTCCTTTTATGGCGGTGTGAAGAAGACAATTTCTTCGCAAGATGTGTCCAATCCAATTGGCCTTTCTACGAAGAATGGTGGCTAGAAGTGTCCTCTTCTCTCCTATCCGCTTTAAAACAACTTCGTTTGTTGCTCTCTCTGTCCATTTTATCTTCTTCATCTTCCTCCAACACCACATTTCGAAGCTCTCTAAATATTTCTTCTCTAACTTCCTTAATGTTCAAGTATCTGAACCATACAGTCCAATGCTCCATATATAGCACTTGACCAACTTCTTCTTAAGTCCAATATTGAGACTGCTAGTTAAGAGTGATCTTTTCTTGTTGAATGCTTCTTTAGTTATGACAATTCTTGACCTTATCTCTTTGGTGCAGTAAGCGTCTCTCGTCAAAATACTTCCCACATGAAATTATCGACCTCTTCAAGTTCTCTTTGTTCTACTCTGATCCGTAAGGGCGTGTTTCCACGGGATATTCTCATGACTTTCGACTTTTCGATGTTAATTTCCATTCCATATAGTTTTCCAGTGTCAACTATTTTGTCAATCATCTCCTGTAGTCCTCCTTCGATTTTAGCTACTATAACCGTATCATCTGCATACCTGATCTTGTTAATGATCTACCCTCCAATCTTTAAATCTCCAATTCCCACTAATGCTTCCTTCACTAAACATTCACTGTAAATGGTGAATAATTGGGGCGACAAACTGCATTTTTGTCTGACTCCTCTGCCAGTCTTCATACTATTGGTTTCTCCTTCATTCAAGCGCAACTTCACTCGTTGTCCTATGTACAGGTTCTGAACGAGTTGTCGATCTCTCCAGTTGACTCCGATTTCTTTAAGTATTTTCAGAAGTTTGTCCAATTGACTCGGTCGAAAGCTTTTCTCCAGTCGATGAAGCACAAACACAACTCTTCCTTTACTTCAAGAATTCTTTCTGATATAATTCTCATCAATCCAATAGCATCTCTCGTGCCTTTTCCTTTCTGGAATCCAAATTGATCTTCTTCTAACCTCTCATCTATCTTACTTTCCAGCCGCCTGTCAGAGTGCGTGCAATGATCTTTCCATTGTGGGAAATCAGGCTAATGGTTCTGTGATCTCTGCACTTGTTTGCTTGCTTTTTCTTGGGCAATGCAATCACTGTAACATCAAGAAAATCCTTTGGCATTCTCCGCTCAGGTAGATCTTGTTAATAAGTGAAGTCAGTACTTTCCTTGCGTTGTCTTCTAATCCCTTAGCAAATGTACTGGTATGTAGTCGTCTCCAATGACCTTTCTCCTTCGCATGTCTTTGATTGCTTGTACTACTTCACTTTTCAATATACTGAGTCCTTTTTCATCACCATCCACCTCTTCCTCTGCTTCTATCGCAATATCTTTGGGGCGGTTCTTCTGATCATACAGATCTTTTATGTATTCCTCCCAAATTCTAAGGATTCCTTGATGGTCAGTGACCACATAACCTTGTTGATCTTCGATTCCAAATGTTCGTATATTTTTGTTAGTTTTTCCTCCTAATTCTTGTGTTTTCTGGTACATCAGATCATATCTGCCGCGCCGTTGAAGTTCCATTATTTCTTCACATATTTACTCCATGTACTTTTCTTGGGCTTTGCCCGTTTCTCTTCTCAATTCATTATTCAGCCTTCTGTATTCATTAATGTCCTTGTTTTTTGCTCTTCTGCGTTCTTCCATCTTCTTAAACATCGCTTCAGTTACCCATGGTTTTCTCGGTGCTCTTTCCATCCTGCCAATGTTATTATGGAATGTGTGAAGTAGAATCTGTTTAACTTTTCCCCAACTATTCTCTATATTGTCAACCATATCTCCCATTGCACAGATTTTTTCTTTAATCTCTTCTTTCACATCATCGTCGATATTTCTTAGTCGCTCTAAGTTTCATTTTCGATTTATCCTTTCGTTTTTCTTGATCGACTTTAACCAGGTTTGCACTTCCGCCACCAGGAGAGTGTGATCCGAATCAATGTCCACTCCTGGCGGTGTCTTCACGTCTCGTACACTATTCCTGAAACGTTGCTTCACAAGAATGTAATCGATTTGGTAGCGTTTCTTATCTCCTGGACTTTTCCACGTGTACAGTTTGTTTTTTCTTTTCTTAAACCACTTGTAAATCACCACCAGATCTTGTTGCCTACAGAAATCGATAAGCATTTGACCTTGTTCGTTTCTTCTACCTAGTCCAAATGGTCCAAATGACCTTATTCGCAGCTCCTTCTCCTACTACGGAGTTGAAGTCTCTCATTACTATGGCGTTGACCTTACCTCTTCCTTCCTGATGCAATATGTCACTAATCTGATCATACATTACTCCTACTTCATTATCATCATGGTCGGTTGTTGGCATACACACTTGTATTATCACAATATCCACTGGTTTTTGCATGTAGTTTTACATACATCAAGCGGTCCCTGCAGTATTCCACTTTGGTTACCTTGTTGCTACTTTGTTCTTCATTGATATCACGACACCATTCTCGGCCTTATCGCCACCCGAATAGTACATTCTGTAATTTTCCGATATTATCTCATCTTTCCCTGTCCACCTTCCTTCACTCAAGCACACTATGTTCACTTTACATTTGTCCATTTCCACTTTTAAATTTTCGAGTTTTTCCTCACGTCGTAGAGTTCGTACGTTCCAGGTTCCCATGCTGAAATAAAAGTTATTTTCTCCTCTGATGATTCTTATCTGAGTAGTCCCCACCCGTAGATCCGAACGGGGGACTATTTTATCTCCGAAATTTTTTACCTCAGGAAGAACCTCATATTTATTTATTCTCCACCTTCGTCCCTTCTGGGAAAAAGACAATGTTGTAGTATTCCTATTTTCTTTCCACATCTCCATACCGTTGACCATCTAGTGGTTCATCTGCCTTTTAGGACAGTTTTCCCTTCTAAGGATAAGAAGGTACCCTCACCTCCATCCGCTCATGCGCCCTCCGAGAAGGCCGTTGGCCCTTGGTAGAAGCTGACTCCTTATCCCGGCAGTCGGTCGGTCCTCACCTACGTTAGCCGCCAAAGACGTTGCCCGCTTTCTCCCGCGAGGAGTTGTAGGTTGGGATTTTCCCTTCGTTTAGGATGAGACCCGAAGGTTTTTCTCAAACCTCTCCAGTACTTTGAGCTTTTTTGGTAGGCAAACACTGTGTGCGTGCGTTTTCTGGAGTTTTCCTCTTTCCTCCTTCTTTCTTTACACATCATTTCATTCATTTCTCATCATCACTTTCTCCCTTAGCCTCAGTGGGACGTTAAATTAGATATTTCATTTCATTTCAACACATATTAGCGGCGATCTTCCAAAACTAAAGAGAAATGTATCCAACATCGGTAATTCCGTACACCATAGGTGCCGACTACATGGGTATGGCCTTGACTCTGAGATTCATGCATCCGTTGGAAATTTTTAATGTGTGCTCATAACATTAATATCGAAATAACATTTTCATGTCATTGACAAATGAATAGTGCATGTGACCGCAAGCTTAATTTCATGGCCGGATGCTTATACGTTGAATAATTATTTATTAATACAACTTTTAGCCATCTTAGGTAAACGGCACATAGAGATTGAGCGATATAACATTCTACAACAACAAATAATCCATATTCAAAGTGAGAGTGATTCTGTACAGTTATTTCAAATAATTTGGAGTTTGATCCCGTTATTTTGTATTTCTAATATAAGTCAGAAGTATTTATATAAATTGAGTTTTCACAAAATACAAAGACAGTTGAATCGTTTTCAGTTTTCACTCAAATTTTGCTAAAATATTAAGAGGTTTGATTATAATCATTATTATTTTATTTTTTTCTCTCTTTTTAGGATAATATTGCTAAACATATCATCATAAGTAAAACAAAATCTCAATATTTAATTAGAAGTTGGTTCAATACAAAGATTAGCTAATCGTGGTTGAAGAGGAAAGAAATCTGATGCCCTTAGAGTGTAAAAATAATTTTGCAGTTCATGGTATTTCAGTAATGTGTGCCGTCTTGATTTTCTTTCATGCGTCTCAGGGTTTAGCCTCCCCAGTATGGGAACTAGTGGAGTATTGGATCTGTTAAAAAATATAAAAAGATTATGAAACGTTGTGATTTATCTCATAAGTAGTGAAGCGTGGACAACCATTAAAAAATAAATAAATAAGGGTCATCGCCTATGTTGTACACTAACATACTTACACAAAGGTAAACTATATTACATTTGGAAACATACATTGTATTTCAGTTACTGTTGGCGCATTGTAGAATTTATTATCCCTTATACCCAGAGTAAACTTTTCCTATGTAAGCATAAGATTTCATAAAAGGAAGACTTGCAAGACTCTTGCTTTGTATATATATTGTAGATATATATTGAAAGAACACCACGATGCTATTCTTATTATGTAAACTTCATTCAAACCTAGTTCATTAACATCATCACGGTGTCATTTTCACACCGTTCAACATCGGATGTGCCAAACCGGTAACTCCGGGTCTGTGTTAACCGTAACATCGGATTCTTGTTGTTGAAATAACATGCTAAAGTGGTAATCATGCTGCAATTACTAATGCTGTATATTGAAATACTGTTCATCGTATATATGTTGAAAGAACACCGTCATGCTACTATTATTTCGCAACCTTCATTCAATCCTTCAGTTCATTAATACCATCACGGTGTTATTTTCACACCGTTTAACATCGGCTGTGTCAAATGGGTAGTTTCCGGCCTGTGTTAACCAAAACACCGGAACCTTGGTGTTGAACTAACATGCTCAAGTGGTAGTCATCCTGGGACCACTCGTTTGTGTTAAAATTGAGTTTAATTGACATAATCATTTTTGGCTCTGTATAGTTCGGAATGTGAAACCTAACTGACTTATTTTAAGCGTGTGTTCTATCATATTGAAAATTCCTATTGATAAACTTGTTATGTTAGAGTGATATTGTCATTACTAATTATGTGGAATATTCTGATATGTTATTGGAATAACAATGCAAAATATACCTGATATGCATGGAGAAGAATACTACAGCAAAAGTTGAAGAGTTTGGCTAAGACTAACGTACTTCAACTTTTTACAAAGAAAATGTATCTACAACATTTTAGCGAATTCTCTTCTTTTCTTCATTTTAGGGTAAAATGGCTTTTCTGTACTAGAAGGGTAGCACACACGAAAAGGACAGAAAACGCTGAGAATATTGATCGTAGAGAGGGAAAGGGATGAAATGACGGGCGGCTGTAATTAAATGAAAAGACGAAGAAGGAGAACGGGGTGGGGCTTTCAGAGAGAAAAGGTTGTCCGCAGGAAGCCAGACTAATTTCAATGTGCTAAGTGAAGAGACCGGGCTGGTAGCAGCAGGAAAAAATGAAGAAGAAACTATATGAGACTTTTGCAATCACTGAACATTCCCAGGAACACTTGTGTCTACAATTTCAACTATATGGAAAACTAGTGGCGTACGAAAAGGGAATCGGGAAAGATTGTCCATTCAAAAACCCGTCAATATTAGTGCTGTCCACAGGACAAGAAAATAAAGAAGCATTTCTCCTTTTATCTCGTAAATTTTGTAAAAGGCTCGTCTCTTCTCCATTCTCGAAGAAGTCTTTCTCGTCTCAATTCTTCAAAAAAGTTTTTCTTGTCTTGTCTTGTAAATTTATGTACAAAATTTATGCTCTGATATTTTTTACTTAATTTCATCCAAAAGTTATCAGAATCTTTCGGTGTCACGAGAAGTCTAAGGGTGTAATTTGACATCATTTAAACTACATTTATTATTGGTGCATGACTCGCGTATCTTTAAACTTTGATAACTGCTCTTCATAGTGGAAGATTATAAAACAAAGTTGGAAGATTATAAATCTATACTTCCACTAATTTAATAACTGAAGTAAATCCAAATATTTTTATTGTCATTCGTTACTTAAGTGTATTTTGCTACATCGAGACTCCGGGATTTCAGAGTATCCCAAGTTTAATACAAGTTTTTCAACGGATATGAGTATCATTGTCATCGATGACCGAAAACTGAAAATCATGTTTCGTCAGTATGAGTTTGTATATTCATGTTAGCTCACTGGTTAGTGAGCAGTGTTAGTTAGTGACTCACTAGTTAGTGACTCCATGCTGTTCACACCGTTATCTTGGTAGATTTGTTCGTGGCAGTAGTATCCTCTTTTTTCAAATCACCCTGCATCGTCAAGTGGAGTTTTTCTACTCTCAAACACTTAGTGTTCTCTGTTTGCTCTTTTGATCATATAGTCTATCGCAAAGACCTCCTTATCTTCTAAGTATACCATGTCAGTTATTCGAATGAATACTTTACATTTGTCATTCCAAAATATGGTGAATAAGCCTAATACATCAGTCTTGCACGAATGGATTCGCAATACTCGCCATCTGCTTCCTGATCAAATTGTTAGTATTGAGTTTGATTCGCAAACAGTTATATCTTAAATTAATATCGCAGATGCTTCGTAAGCATTCTGTTTCGACTGAATGGAAATGTCACTTATTCAGATGATCTTGACACATATAATAGACTCTGTAAGTTCCAATCTTATGACTGTTAGTTTATATTTAGTACCTACCGAGTTGGAAGACAAGCATATTTCTCGTGTTCTATTCCAGTACAGTGATATCAAATCAATTGCAGATGAAATGTATTCTACTGGACATGTCTATGAAGTATGACTGGCAGAAAGATAATGTGTCCGTGTGTTAAGCGACCTGCGGTTTATCTACGAAGATTAAGTTCAAACCTGTACCATTTGTGACTCACTGAGTCATTTTTTGATAAAATGTAAGAAGTATCGTACCCCTCTGGCTTTTTTATCCATTACTTTGATATCCAGATATCCGCCCATGCCCAGTATTTTTGAATAAAGTAGATACTTTACCGGACTTTCATTCGTTTACTAGCTTTCTCGCATTAAGCGAGAAACGTCCTTCATCTTTACAGGAAAACATACCACCTCAAGCTGTGACTTCTGGTACTACTCTTCCCTAGACACTCAATGTAAATAAACCTAATTGTCAGCAGGATGTTCCTCCCACTTGTTCTTCAGTTGACCTACACCAATTCCCCTGGTACTGTCTCCCAGAGGATTTTTACCTTCACTACAACATTGCATAGAAATTCATCAAATTCCACTACCATAGCGGTGATAGTGTACTGCAACAGAATCTTCCTGTTCTTGCAGAATCAAAGGCGGATATATTGTTGGAAACTCTGTAAATACTGTATTGTTAACGATCACCGTGACTCCCACCAGGAAGCAAGTATTTACCTCGATATAGATTCTTCATCTACAGAAGCATTCCACTTTACTTCTCTACCGAAAAGAGCCGTCGCAAAGGCCAATCTCAGTCTTCAACTCGTGATAAGTCCATAACGTCCGGCAAACGTCAGAAAACTAAAAGCGCTGCCCCAGCGAGCAGTAACATTATGTGTGGTTTCACAAGGTCACGCGAACAGATCCGCATCCAATTGAAACAAGTGCTAGGGCAAGTGACAATTCTGCTTCCCAGATAAGTGATCATTTTTATGACCTGCTAGTGTAGGATGGCAAAGTGTGCGAGAGATGCCACTCGTCTTTGTTTTTTCAAGTGTATTGTGCTGATTCATTGCAGAGTGCTTTTTGATATCTTGTTCTCTTTCTGTGGCCATTCACTATGTATGTAATGTGTATAGCCACTATTAATGTCAACGGCATTTCTAGCCTTACCAAGCAAAAGCCACTAGCCGATTACATCAAAAAATTATATCTGGATATAATTTTCCCGTAAGAATGCAATAGTGATAAAGACTTTTTCCTATCTTTTTAGTCACTTGTGTGAAGTCAATCCTTCCGAAACTGGTTCTGGAATATCTCTTTTATATCGTAAATATGTCCCTTTAACCGACTTTTCTAAATTTCCTTTAGGTCGAATTATCACAGCCAATTATGAAAGTATATATTTCTGTAATTTAAAGTTATTTTCCGGAAATAATAAACCTTCTGAATGCAACTTCTTCTTTGTCTCTGACGTCGTAACGGAGTTACATTTTGGTGCTCGAAATTTGATCTGTTTAGGAGATTACAACGCACGGTTACACTCTCTAGACTCAAGTTTTGGTTACAACACTTTCCTTACATTGCACTAATTAGTTCAATACTTTAAGTTAGTTGGCATTTGCCGTCATTATAAAGCCAATGTCTCTATCCGTAAAGACCCGTTTGAGATCTGAAAACGATCGTTCAAACATCTACCTATATGACAGTTTCATATTTGGAGCACATCACAACCTTTGAATTTGTAGCAATATCAACCGTACTAGCTACATATTTGGTTGGTCAACAGAAAGTTATCTCTCTCTGTGAGGAACGTGATACTATATGTGTCACAGGTAAGCTGCATCCCACTATAACGGCGAGCAATGTGATTTGTATTTCCGATAAAAAGACTAGCAAAACTTAACAAGCAACCACAAAATGTTAAATAAGGCCATTGATTTAAAAAAAAATGACATTTATTCATGATTTCATGTAAAACAATGGCCAAATATGACATTTGTGGACATTTGAGGAGTGCTGGTCTTTATTAGCCAGGAAGGAATGAAAATTATTTCTTCAGTATATGGAATTGTTTCTCGGCCACTACTCCTCAATGACATGATTGGTCATAATGATCTTGACTTATAATCACATACAGAGTGTTCGATAAGTTGCTGTACTCTAAGTTCCAAAAGGATAAACAGAGTACAACATCAGTATAATTTTAGTACTCGTAGCTTGCTTTCATTGTCACAGACAACATTGTCTGGTAACCTCGTTTTAAGTATTGTCTGCTGTTCCTGCGTTTAAGGTCAAGTGGAGCATTTCAGATGTGAAGCCATGACTGATGTGAGTGATTGTAGTTGCACAGTTGAGAAACGGTTAGTTGCATGTGTGTGCAGGTGCGCCAACGACCACACAAATGACCAACAATGGCACAGGTACTGACTGCGTTTAGAGTTCGTTATAGTACGGACCCATCTCTTAAAAGTAACCCTGTTTGATTGGGAGAAACGTGGGTTTGCTTCAGGGATGTGTGAAAGACAGGCCGCGTAGTAGAAGCAAGAAGACACGTGAGGAAACCTGTACAGTCGTCGCTCGGCCAGCTGTGATATCTCCAACTAAATCTCTTAGCAAACAAATAGCTAAACTGGTTGCAGAGTGTCCGAAAAAAGAGGTACATACCCCATTGAACCCTTTCCTTTATTTTTGTAGATGTTCAATGAGTGGAGAGAGTTGTTAGTGACAAGAATTGCTATTACAAGTTAGTGACAAGTTTTGATTGAAATACCCGCCGTTCCCATTTTTTCCCAAGATGTCACCCACACAACTAAAGAAGGAATTTCGTGATGTGGAATACGCAAAAACAACGTCCGTTATCATAGTTCAACGCAACTTTCGGAGACAGTTTGGGGTAGACCGACCTGACAAGAACTCCTTTAAGCGTTGGCATACATAATTCATAGAGACAGGTTACCTTTACACAGGTATCTTCGCACTGTCTTCAGTGTGGACATGTTGGGATTCCTGGAAAATGATGATTTTGGGGACATAGTCTTTAGTGAAGAGGTGACTTTCCATATCAACTGCAAAGTCTACAGGAATAGTGTTCGAATCTGGGGTTCAAGAACACTCTTGGCGAATCATTGAGCATGTCAGAGATTCTCCAAAGTTGAAAGTCTTTACTACCATGTCTAGAATGAAGCTTTATGGGCAGTTTTCTTTGCAGAAAGAACTGTAACGGGATACTTGTATATTGATGTGTTCCAGGCATTCTTAATACCACAACTTGAATAAGACTCCCGAGATTTTATTTTCCAACAGGATGGAGTTCTAACCCACTTCTATAATAATGTGCGAAGGTATCTGAATGAACATCATCCACAGCGTTAAATAGGATGGACTGGTTCTGATGATGAAGCGTAGATAAGATAACCTCCGAAGTCTCCAGACATGAAACCATGTGACTTCTTTTTTTGGGACTTTGTCAAGGATAGTGTCTTTGTTCCACTCGAAATCTGACGGAGATGCGACAGCGGATGACAGAAGCCTTTGCTGCCGCTACAAGAGACATGTTGATTCAAGTATGGAAGGAAATGGACTATCGGGTTGATTTTTGCAGTGTCACGAAAGGCACCCAAATTGAATCTTTGTAAAGTATGTAAAAAAAAAAAAAAAAACACTTTGAGATGTTATTATCTTGCTATTGGTATATAAAAGATTCTAATATCACACTAGGAGGCTCGAAAATAATTTTTGAAAAGGGTATATTCTTTTTCAAACATCCTGTATACTGAGTACAACAAATACATGACCATGTACCTATATCACATTAAAACAAGAAGGTTATTCTCTGTGATACTCAAACCTAGGGATACGAGGATATTTTGGACACTCTGTACACCAAACATACTATCACATATCTGAAAGAGTCTTGAAGAAATAAATATTATATATGAAACACTTTTTCAGCCACCTTTGTCTTCCTGATTTACTTTTGACAATCACGAAAGATATAAGGAATTCATCGGAATCTTTTTAATATTCTGTATATTTTCATTAATTCTTCGTTGAATATGGTTTCTGTTAATTGTTTCTTAGCCACCAAGGGATATGTAACGATCATAGTGTCCATGCTACCATCTCACTGGGACAACACACATATATTAGTATGCAAATGAATATATCAACGCAACAACACCTGGCTTATGCAAACAATTACATTTGTTACTAGTGGTAACGTGTCAACAGCTGTTAGTGTGAAGTTTCTTTGTTCTAATATAATTTAACATGGGTCTGGTTCATGAATAATGTACTGAATTTGAATCCATACTTTACACCAATTTATATATATATATATATATATATATATATATATATATATATATATATATATATATATATATATATATATATATATATATATATATATATATATATTAACTTCTTGAGCGCGCCTACGAGGAATGGAGAAATTCTCTAAATGATGATATACAATAAAAAACGTTACATTTATATATTAATAAGTTTCATGATCTCAAAATCATTCCTCAAATTCAGGGATCTGGTTGGTGCCCCTCAACTCATTTTTCAGGGGCGTTTCCTCCATATAGGAAGTAAGGAACTACCTTCTGTTAAATCTCCGAGTATTATTAGTATTTTTGTATCTATGAGTAGTACGTATTTTTGTAACGTTATACATGCTTTACAACAGTGGTTCCCAACGGTGTGTCGCGAAATACTAGTGTATCCCAGTATTCCATAGGGTGTGTCGCGAAATTTTAGAATATAAATATCACGAAACATTAATTAACATTGATTTTGACAACGTGTGCGTGGGTTTCCTCGTGGGTCTGCCGTTTCCTCCCACTTTCTTCATTCCACTATTTCACTCATTTCTCATCGTCTTCTTTAGCTTAACCAGCATAAACGTGGGACGTAAAACTCGAAGATTTCATTTCATTTCATTAATTTTGAGGCAGTAATAGTGCTCAGTAGTAGGTGAAGTCACTATCTTATGGAAACTTACACTATTGCAATCAGTGTTTCAGTTCGAAAATATATATATATATATATATATATATATATATATATATATATATATATATATATATATATATATATATATATATATATATATATATATATATATATTTACTGGAACTCACCGTACGAATTTAGAAATCTCCATAGGAACTCATATTGGTTTTAACATTGTCTGACAAATATTTTCCGGAATGGCATTCTATTGTGTTCCAGCCCAACTAAACCATTGATTGAAAAAGAAAAGAAATGGAATAGAATTTCTAGTTTTAATTAGGAGATCAGGCTATACCCTTTAGGCTAAAGGAGACGGATGAATAATGAAGCAGAATGACAATGAAAGAATTTGTGGAATGAGAATGTGGGAAATCATTGAAAAAAATCTCCTGACACTATGTTGTCCACCATTGGCCTAGAATCGAAGTAGAGATCTCTAGTACCAGATGTGAACGCCTTACCTGTGAACGATCTTGCACTTACACTGTTATAACTTGCGTTATCATTAATTTTAAAAAATCAAACAAGATATCGTGTTGTCGTGAAAGCTTAGGAAAGTGTGTCGTCAATCCAAAAGAGTGGGAACGGCTGCGATATAACACTATAAGCGTGGCGTCGATTCCACTGAGCAATTTTATTATTACTCAGTTTTTCTTGCTTGTTGCCCTTCTTAAAAGGAATATTAGTCAACATAATTATGTAGTTTCACCAATTTCTAGTCTCTACCGCTGGTTATAGATCCTGCAAGATTTCTCTAAAACCAGAACTGCTAAAAAGTGTGAGAAAAAAAGGGGAATATTTGAGTTTTAAGCTCATGTTAGGAAAGGGGATCACGTTCTCCACAGTCTGTGACAGCTTCTTGCAATAGTGATTTCAAAATATTTCTTCCGGGAATACTTTCAATATTCGGGGTGTGAAAATTAGTACAGTGTATATATTGGTAACTTCCATTGGGCGTTAACGGAGGTATAACTTCAGAAAGGATTATTCTTTTTAACTCCGGAGAATACTTGATCCTGCCACATAGTCAAGGATCCTGATCAAGGTACCTACGCCCCCAGATTTTTGAGTAAAAAAATAGTTGAAGTATTATTTGTATATTTTTGAAAGTTTATACTAAACGTTGCCCTTTACTCTTTACTGCAGAAAAAAAAATAAAACATTAGATATTCCTAGTTACTGTTCACGAAGTGCATAAACGAATTTTAAATTTTGCATAAACTCATGATATAACTATCATAGTGTGGGTTCTCACTCCCCTTCTCCCCATTTCTACCGTCTAGATCCGCCGCTGCTGCCACATACGTTGAAATCACAGCTGGCATCTGGTGTGAATGCAGTTGATTACCATTATCCATTAATGCCTTGTTTCTCTGTGTTTGGTTTGTTTGCTGCTTTGTGTTCAGAAAACTGTAAGGTGCGAGGTCATTTGGATAAGTAATGTGGTTCGTATACTAATAGATGGCGCTAGTGTAATCTGTATATGTAGTCATAAAGTCCTCTGTCTATAGATAAATAATGTGTCGTCTGAAGTCATTCTAACAGTGATTCGTTGTTTGACAGTTCTTTAAACAAAAATATTTCGAATAACAGTGAAAAATGAATAAAATTGGAGTTCGTGGAATGATTCAATTCTTTTTACTCGCAGGGAAAATAGTGAAGGAATGGCAGCATTTTGCCTATACTGGGTAACTCATGCCATTCCAATAAAACTGTTCGCCTTTAGGTAAATGAATTTAAACTAGGCAAAACAAGCATAGCTGTGACACCGAAAATCGTCGATAAAGTCGACAATTTGGTTTTAGCCGACAGACGAATAAAAGAAAAGTATGCGAGTTTGCAGAAGCCACAGTAATCTCGACTGAGTGGATTCACTTCATTTTGCATAATGGATTGCATATGAAAAAAATTTGCACTAGGTGAATGCCACGTTTACTTACACTAGAGCAGTGAACAGTAAGCAAGGATTGACCGACCTGAGATTTG